>NW_026866856.1:0-147530 GCF_026571515.1 Ruditapes philippinarum
AGAACATAATTATCATATCCGAAATTTATGCTATGAATAATAATTTCAAGGGAGACAATTCATAAACAGCTTCTTCCAATCGAAAATCGTGAAAATCCTACTCCCAAGTCAAGGACAGAACGATCATTTGAGATAAACGTATGACCGTCTTCCTATTTACCGACAAGAACCGACAAAAGCTCTCCGTTAAAATATATTTTTGTTCAAGACCGTGTTGCACTACTATTTTCTTGTCAATACATATTTTAAAATTACGTAAAAATTATCAGTACAAAATAACCTAAAGAAAATGAAACCTTTCATTACGATTTTTAATTAAGTTTTCACAAATTCCAACCCAACTCCTTCAGAGCTCTCAAAATAACATGCGCTAAATGCTACAGGACGACTGTAAAGTGTCATTTCTAAGCTTTCTTTCTTTCTTTGAATATTTGCAATGCTTCATTTTTCTGGGTGGAAGGTTTTAGGAAACGCTATGCTCAAAAATACATACCTGTTGTAAGTTGGATAATCTTATAGGGATTGCACATATAAGAAGGTACAGAATATATAATTTAAAAATCCAAAGGCTCATAATTTTAGCGTTGTTTCTGCGCTAGTACTGGTGTTAAACAGGTCTTGCGGTGTCCACAAAATAAAGCCATGGATGCGATAGATGAAATAAATGAAATATAGGAAAGAAATCGGTTTTATTTTATCAGTCCATGTGGGTAGCTCTATAGTATTTTCAGATAAATTATCTCCGTACATAATCACACATTGCTAAGGGATAAGAAATAGAAAAGAACGAATGCAAATAATGATATCTACAATCACTACAGTCCAGTGAGTATTGTTACACCAAATCTCAACTAACATGATGCAACAGAATTTGCAAAACTGAGATTTTCATCTTGTCAGTTTTTGGGTACAAATCTGATTGATAAATAACATGTTTCATACATGCACAATGAGTAACAACTAGCTGATTCACCTTCAAAAAGTACTTTATATATACAGCAGTAAGATTTATCAAATCTGTGTGATATAAATCACGAATCATACACACTTGAAAGTTATCTGCAAGATGTTTCCCATTCTAATATATCAAAATAGAAAATTCATTGTTGTAAACATGTTTATATTTTACATAATCGCCCACGTAGCTCACTAGGGAGAGGACCAGATTTATACGAAATGCAGGATGGCTAGTTCGATCCTTGGATGAGGAGTAATTATTCCATGGCAACTGATCTTGGAAATTGAGTCTTATGGCACTTTGTCTCTCATCGATGAGTCGGAAATTATATTTGATTAGTAGTTTAAATTGTTAACTTTAAAAGTCGGTTAGGTTGATCGAACGCTGAGACAAATATCTATGTAAGATTGGCGTAAAAAACAAACAACTAACCAACCAACCCTAACCAACCAACCAACTAAATACCAACCAACCAGCCCACCAGCCAACCAACCAACCAAACAAATAAACAAACAAACATATTAAACATGCAAGTGTAGCTATAACAGAAAAGTCATAGCAGCAGCATTTAGTCAAAGAAAAAATTCCGTCATTCGCTATTCGCCATGTTGCCCACGCTTCAAAATATAGAATAAATGTGATTATGGAAACGTGTTTATTGCGACTCGCTTTTATTTAATGATGCAAATAAAGCGATATCATTCATTATTTACAATCTGTTGTTTCACTGTCCCTTTGTTTATTGAAACATAATGAAGATCAAAGCCACATGAAAGCTGCAATTGCATATGCTGATTGTGTTTCCTTTCCTATAAATACCCGGATAGTGGATATACAAAATCAACATTTTAGGAAATAATTCCTAATTACAACGAAAGAAACAAAGTAATAAGGTATGTACATTTATGTATTTTTTATTTATTTGTTGTTTGCATATTACTTGTTTCTTCAAGTTTTGACTGATCACTTTGAACTGAAATTACTTTTTTACAAAATTATTTCTATATCTTACTTTAATAAATAGGACTTTGGTAACCGTTCAGCGTTGACTGGTGAGCTTAACTGAACAGATATTTTTCTGTCGAAAGAGCAAATATGTGTTTCAAAATGTTGAAGCAATAGATGTAAAACTTTTAAGATGTTTAACACCTGAAGAAGCGATGAATGAAAAATGTGTGATAAAGGTGTTTAAACGTTAACGAAATAGTATCTTTACTTCCATACAAAATACTCAATCAGTATAATTGTTCTTATTGTAAAATTTCAAATATAAAACATAAATAAATGAATAAATAAATAAATGAATGAATAAAAAAAATAAAAATAATAATTAAAAATAACAAAAAATAACCTTTAAAAAATATGTAACAGAGTATTAAAAAAGAGATTTTGAAAAGCATTCGCAATTTAAGGCATAATGAACCCTTAACAAATGGTATAAATGAGGTTTAAAAGCTAAATACGAATATGAGATACTATCATATTAATTTATGGAAACGCACGTGTTTCGGTTTTGTTCGTACATTGTGTTATGATGTAAACATGTAAAGTTTAAAACTAACAGTATGTCTTGAGGTAAATATAGTTACATATTAGATTTAAATATTAAGGACCTACCAGTGTATTCAGATTTTCTATAGGATTTCCCATCCCTTTTTATATATAGGCTTGTGCAATTTGAAAAAGATGGACGCCATTGTTATTATTGATAAAATTTCAAGTTCCTTTGATGACAGTAATGCTTTAAGCATTTCAACTAAAAGATGAACTTTCTTTTGCCTTTTCATCCTTTGGAGGTTTATGAAATAATAGTGATTTCCTTTTTTTGCATGGAAGTTCAAATATTACTATATTTACAATTTGCTACATTAACAACACAGTTAATCCAATTTAGCGTTACTTTTCAGTTGTTTAACATCTAACATACATGTTGTAAAGGCATTAATTAAACGTTTTTCTTACACATGCTTGATATTTCAAAAAGAGGTAAATAATGTAGAATTCTAAGGTATAATTTACCTTCAATGCAAGTATCTTAACGAAAATCTGCTTTTATCATGTTATAGTCATAGCTTTTATATGGGAGCATACACGTCCTCTACCAATACAGTGCATCATAATATTGGTAACGGACACAAGTCCTAATGTATTTTATTTTCCCACTGAGCAGTTATTCCGCTGAAATACACGTTTTACCAATCTCTTCTACAATATGTTGACTGTAAATCATTTTTATGTTTTTATCTATTTTAGATAAGGTTTTGAATAATGATGCGCCTAGTTTTAATCAGTGTTATTTCAGTCTTTTTATTGGTGGATTCCGCTAAAGCTGGTACGTATTATCCGTAATAACTTAGTGATAATTGATTAGCATAATAATTGGCATAATAAGCATAACATTTTGCATTCATAAGTAATTACATGAATTAAACGCTGTAAATTATATTATGTAAGACAAGCATTGTCTCTTATAAACTTCTTCAGACATGCAAAGCATGTAATTTTCAATTAACTTGCCATTTGTTTTTTATTTTTCCGCAATAATCACCATTTTCAGTACTGGTATGCTACCGCTGGACTGAAGAAGACATCAAAGCGATGGTTCCAAGTCGTACAACAGAGACTGAAAGAAAACAATGCGAAGATGTCTTAGGATATACGTATTCACCAGATTATTCTAAATGTGGGGGATGCTCATGTTGTCAACCACAAGGTATATTGACCTATGATATGTTTTCAGATGCATCATCTTGCTATTCTACAGATAAATAACTAACTCTAAATTCAACTGTCGTTAATTACCATAATTTTTTCATCAAATAATCATCTAAACGCAGTAACAGGTAACCTCCCTTTGCACCACATTGTCTTATTACCACTCTATAATCTGCATGACGCGCGTTATTGATTGTTAATCTAATATCAAATCGAAATGGATCAAACATGTCAGTTTATTTTTTCTGGGAGGATTTGTCCTTTATAGTTTTAGTATGCCACAAGTGGACTGAAGAAGACGACAAGGCAATGGGATCAAATCGCGCACCAGAGGATGAAAAGAAATATTGTGAAAGTGTCTTAGGCTATACGTGGACACAAGGGGATAATGCAAAATATCCAGAATGTGGGGAATGCTGGTGTTGTAAACCAAAAAGGTATTTTCGCATTTTTTGTCATTGATATATAGTTTTATATTCATGTAGGATTTTCCTTTTGTCCTTCCGTTCCGCAATGAACATAAATGTACATTTTACAACTGTTCCGCATAAGATATACATGTAGCTTTTAACATTTTTCTGAAAAAATATGTGTGTAGCATTTTCCTATTTTTCAGTGCAGGATTTTTTTCACGTATCGTTCAATATAAATTTCAACTTTTCTATGTATTATTTTTTTCAGTTAATGTGCTAATATGGTTACTTCACTCAAAAGGCAAACACTTTCCTGGACTAAACAGCTGATTGATTTCATTAAATTGTAAATCATAGCTTTTGAATGAATAATAAAAAATTATCTGCACAGTTTGTACATCTTTTCTGTACGTGTATTTATTTACCATTACGTGGCTACGGTCGAAACAATGAAAGTGTTCGATGAATGAGAGTTATTGTAATAACTGTTGACCATTACTTTACTGACCCCAGCGTCCTTTGTCAGCAGTAAAGGTCAGCCTTTATATTATGCGCACAGTATGATCGACCGTCTACATACACCAATGTATAGGCCAATTATCAAAAACGTCACTGTTGGATAATTGAAAATAAAATGTGAATGCATTCCCTACCTTTCAACAATTCTCTAAAGCGGGAAAAAACATGATTAGAAACACAGGTATTTTAAATCTGAACACCGCAAATGATGTTTGGAGTTAATCCTGATCACTCACCAAACCTCCCAAAACTCACAACAGGTCCATCCAAAACAATGTCTTGCGTCACGGGTTCTCTTGGCCTTAGAGCTTTAGTATCACAGATCAGCTCTGATAAGCTGCGCCGTAAAAACAATATTTTGTAAAGTGATGGACATGCATGGGTCCTTTGGAAGGATTTGAATATTTTAAAACAAAAGATATACCAAAGATATATAAAAGCAATATTTATTCATTAGTTAACATAGTACATCTGTGCATTATCAAAAACAATGGCAAATGCAATAAAGCAGTGCATTCGTGTTCAATGTTAACGGGTAAAAGTGTTGTGTTTCTAAGTAATTGGGGGGAATTATATTAAAAGTCTTTTAAAGTTTCATTGATCTTTTTATTTTGTTTTCCACCACGGCTACACTTGATTGCCAACTTGCACACAAAATAATGTCCCAAAATTTATAGTTCTTTGTTCCTAACATTTAATCGAACTAAGGTTTTAAAACACTAATTTTCGATGTTCAACAGACTCTACCCACTACATCCAGGAATATCACACCCCCCTGAAAACAAAATTGAACAGCCAATTTTCCAATCAGTGAGTAGATTCTGATGACACATCGCAATTAGGCATACAAGCAGTCGTTCAAAAGCATAGATAAATGGTACGAATTGAAAAGCCAAAAATATTGCAGAAATGAGAAAATGAATGTCATCTGACATGTCAGCCATAAACAGACATGCACTGCATTAACGTCCAAGGCTGGCCAAACCAAGGACAGATCAACATACTGGCAGACATCTCAACGACTAACCTTTACTCATTAGCAAATGTTAGATCCAAAGTAAATATATTTGTCAAGATTATATCATGTAGAAAGATGCAAGACTAGATACTGACTAGACCGACTGGAAACATAACTAGACTAAGTGAACTATAACAAATCTTCACTGAGAACAATATCAAACTTCAATGGCAACTTGAATGCAAAGACGGTTATTGTAACATGGAACATCTTTTTTGACTTTTAAGAAATTACCATATGACCTTTTACATCTTGAGTGCATTAAACATTGGCAAATATAAACATCATATCAAAAGACATAACTTGATAGCACTGTGTAAGCTAAGTGATTAATCACCACAAACTTAGTTAACTGTGAGACTGAACATAATTCTAAAATACACTGCCTCATGAAATTATGCATGGAAAATACACGGTAAGTCTCAAGAAACATGAAACTTGTATATTTGAACCATTAATACTCAACAATTGCTTAGAATAAGTAAAGTCTGCAGTCAACTTCATTTTATCAAACAGATGCAACACCCATTTTGCATCTACCATCTACTAAACACAATTCAACAATAAATTGCTTTTACAACAATTATGGCATAGGAATATACTTTGAGTTTCAAGAACTTGTATATCTAGTCCTATTATAGCAAACAATATTTGAATGTAATGCAAAGTCACATATCACAGAACACTGTGAAGTTTGATAAAATCAAGGAAATCAAATCTTGAGGGCTTAAAGTGCAATGAAGAATTCAAATGGAAAGAAACTCCCAAGAGTTGTCCTTCTTGGTAAACCAATTAGAACAAATCAATCAAAATACTGTAGGATGCAGAACAAAGAATCATCACAACAGAAAATGTCAGATACAGTTTAAATGAAATGTGACAATTCAAACATTACACTGCAATAAAAATGATCATTTTGCAGCAACAGAAAAAAAAAACGATTTCAAAACCATTTATATTTACAAAATAAACTGCAAATTGTATGTTCTCAAAGTAATTAATACTGTAGGTAGGAATATATTTTGAATGATGGTACAAAATCTTAAACGTTACTTTTGGTATTGAAAGCACTTTGCAAAAAGAGGCATCAAGAGTTTAATAGCATCAACAATAATATAATTGATGAGAAAAATGGCATAATCAATGGCAATGGAAATATGACATCATCAATGGCAATGAAAATATGACATATGACATCATCAATGGCACTTAAAATCATACCGTCTAAAAAAGGAATATCACGGCACATTACCAATACAAATTTGTCAAACAATACATCGATGTTATGTTTGTAACTACATTATAATTGGAATTCTTGTCGCATTTTAGCGCGGGAAATGTCCCTCAAATTTATAAAAAATAGATTTTCAAAGTTATTAAATGTGTCAATTTAGATTCTCCACCATGTTGTGTTTCTAAGTAATTGGGGAATTATATTAAAAGTCTTTTAAAGTTTCATTGGTCTTTTTATTTTGTTTTCCAACACGGCTACACATGATTGCCAACTTGCACACAAAAACAACGTTCCAAAAATAATAGTTTTAAGTTCCTAATATTTAATCGAACTGAAGGTGTAACAACACTAATTTGTGATATTCAACACACTCTACCCACTACATCCAGGAATATAACAAAAGGTTAGACAGAATCCGATTCATTATGTAATTAGTTTCGAAGAGTTTGGGATGGATAATCCGGCAGAAAGGTTTATGGATTGTTTTAACAATTGTTGCGATAAGTAGTATTAAAAAAGGCATGTCTGATGTATTCAATTATTTATATATTTAAAACAGCACGTAATTTCTCACCCTGCGACAAAAATAACAATAGCAAAAATAAATAAATATATAATAATAATTCTTGAGGTCAGTAAAAGCTGCACTTTTTGACATTATTATCATATATTAAAAAATTATAATTAAAAGACACAAATCAAGCTAATTTGATGGAAATAAATTTTTTGACAACAGAGCAAGGAAAAACTAAAAAAATGGTAGACGATTTCAGACTTGGTTTTATTGAGTCTGTTCACGAGAGATAGTGAATTAGGATCAAGTACCTTCCTTTTTCATATCACGATATTGGATTCGTTAAGTGTTTTGCCTTTTCAATTAAAGACTTTTGCTACAGATTATTTAAGACATAGAAAATAACTTAAATTAATTAAAATTTAAATGTTTTTAGAATACAATAACAAATTTAAGAAAAATTAACAGATACATGTGGGGTTCGCCTATCTCGATTTTTTATTAAAGATATACTTTGCTCAAATTTGATGTTAGAAAATATTGATAATTGCTACACAGTCTCTTTATAAATATAGAATAAACTAGTTTTAATTTCACACAAAGTATATATGTTATGTTTAAAATTCAGCACACTTAAGGTGGTCACAATATAAATATACGTGTAGTGTCCTTAAAAACTGGCAGTTTTTTTTCTGAAAAGAACAACTTGACTTGACCTGTAACAGGGAACCAGGTTCCATACACAGTTATTAATTCTTTTCAAATTTCAAATTAAACAAATTCAGTAAGAATGTCAACGATTTCAATAAATTTCTGCAATTAAATATTTATCTCAAGGATCAGCATAGTATATCTTTAATATGACCTTGACGTTGCAGGACCGATCTGAAAGCACAAGCCTCTATCCACATACACTAGCATCGAGTCCCAAGACAAATTCAACATTTAAATATGAAACTATTGACGCGACATTCATGATATCATACAAATCAGTACCGTATGGTTGGAAATATCAGTACCGTATGGTTGGAAACATCAGCACCGTATGGTTCGAAACATCAGTACCGTATGGTTCGAAACATCAGTACCGTATAGTTCGAAACATCAGTACCGTATGGTCCGTAAGTAAGTGAGTACTCGTGGCCTGAACGTGTAATATACAATTCTGAAAAGGGTGTCAGGTGTTTGAATTAGAGAACTTTCAGTCAGAGGTCAAATTTCAATTCCATGTAGAAATTACAGCATTTTGATAAGCTCAACAAATTACTGTGACAAAACACAATATTTAAATAATTTCTATAATTGATTTTAATTGGTTTTAAAAAAAATTAAAATTTTATTATTATTAATGTATGCTTTTATTTGAAAAAGATTTGATCAACTGTCGATAATTATTGCAATATTTATCTTTAGTAAATATAATTCTTCCGCAAACATATCCTAAAAACATTATTGTCGAAAATTTTGAAGCAACGGGACAACGCCAAAATTGTTTTGATACGCTGTTTGGCTGCACTCTAAAAATAAAATTTCACAACAGTAGCGTATTCCGTGTTTCTATTTCTTGCATTTTCAAAATCATATTAAGTAAAAAACTTCATTGGATTTGCAAGGAAACCATAAGCAGACACAACTGAGATAGATGTTTTCTTCCTTATAAAATATAACTAACAGGATCTGTTTTGATATCTTCGTGTTTGTTATCTATGTTTCATACATCTAAAAGAAGTACACTAAAATGCAGGCGTAAACTTATTGTCAATCGTGAACTTGCAATTATTTTAAAAGCTTACATAAGTAAATCGTGACATATCCAATCTAATGTCAAATCTCAACATTCTTATAAATTCTTTACATCAAACACAAGTGAATAACAAGAAAATGCAATCCAATCTAGCTACTTTGTTTCCTTTTAATTCACAACATGTCATGTTTAAAGTAGCATATAGAATTAAGAAAATTGACTTTCTTTTATACCACTTCATGAAACAAACAGAAACGTTCCTTGTTGCTTTAGCTTTCTAAAGGTTTGGCATTCACTCTTACCAACATATTGTTTTGCCATTTCATTGAAAAATGAGAAACGATCCTAGGTGCTTTAGCTATCTATATGTTTGGCATTCATTCTTACAAATATACAAATCAATAAATTATCTTACAATTGTTATTGTATGTTTTAATATAATCTTATACAGAATATCTCAGGGAAAGGGTTTTCCATTTGTTATTTCTATTTATATTAACTAAAATGTCGGCAGACAAACAACAGAAATCTACGTTATTGCTTGAAGTATGGTTTTAATAAATTATCTCTGATTTAAATGCTAAGTAACTTTACCTATAAATACGTTTGACATTCACTTTGAAAACATTTCATAAAGATATATAATCTGTCAAAATACAATGCATCTTATATTCTTTTGGAAATGTCAGAAGAAGGTATTTACATTATAACTTGATGTCTGGAATCCATAAATAATATATACATTGTAAAATGAAATAAAGTTGAAGAAATCATCTTATCTGATGATATCAATTTTGTATTAGTTACACTAAACAAAAAATTGCGTTCATGTTCTTTTTTTTGCCCGAAAATACAATGTGTGATTTGAAAAATATGAAACTTTTATTTAGTTTCATACAAATATGGAAACAAATACTACTGATAAGCAGGATTCATAACCTCTGATCCCCTTTCGAAGCTTATTGTTTTTAGTTACGCCGATAGTTTTCTCGTTTAGAGCACCTGCATATTTTTTACTTGGGAACCATATTCCACTTTTCATGGAATGGCAGTATTATGTCATAGATAACGGCCAAAATTTTACAATTTCATCTTTGATATTGATTACCAATTAAAGAAGAAAATCTGACAGTATTGTTTTGTAATGATATGTGATTTTGATTTGATTTTTCAAAAAAAATATCTTTATCAGACAGTATAGAAAAACAACTTGAAAATGAACTGAAACATTTTGAGGAAGACAAATTAAATCCGCATGATAAATGGTGACTTTTGGGCCATTTTACTGCACATTTTGACTTTGTTATTTTAATAGTTCAACTAAATGACAGACTTTACAAGCATGCAAGCTAGGGTGTTAACTTCCAGTCGATCTTTTTAAATCAAATTAAGGTGTTTGCAGTGTTTTACACCCACAATTTTATCAATTTTAAATTCACATTTCTACATTTTCCAGAAACTTAAACACATGCAAAATCATATGGAATGTTTTATTTTCCTGAGAATGTTTGAGTCAGGAGATCATTTTAGTTCATATGACGTTCTGTCAAAATGTTTTCAATCTCTACTTTTACATAAACGTCGGCGTATAACTTAAAGCAGATAACAAGCAGCACATGTTTGGCGTTAACATGACGATAAGGAGCTAAAACATTTATGGAAGAAAGTAAATTGAATTATGAAAAATACAGAAACCAACATAAAAATTATCAGAAATTTAAACAGATTTTGGTTGTTAATTTATCCTCGTATACAAACAGGAAGGTCAAATTGTTGTGTACTGATTACATGTGAAAAAAAAGGAAAAAGAAACACGTACATGCGCACGCACGAACACAAAACTATATTTCAACGATTTAATATAATCGCGAAATGTGATATTTCAAATAATTCTTTCCCTTGCTTTTTCGTCCGATCTGAATACAAGTATCTAAGTTTTAACATGCGCAAGCACGAACAAAGACTTTATGTTAATGATTAAATATTATCACGAAGTATAATTTTTCATTTTTTTTCTTGTTTTTTCGTCTGATCGAAATACATGTATCCAAGTTTGAACACGAGCAAGAACGAACAGAGACTATATAACAACGATTTAATCACGAAATGTTATTTTTCAAACTATTAATTTTTTTTGCTTTCTTTTTCTTCCGATCTGAATACGTGTATTTAAGTTTGAACATGGGCACGCATGGAACACAAACTTATGTTTCATACATCTAAAAGTAGTACACTAAAATGAAAGCGTATACTTATTGTCAATCGTGAACTTGCAATTATTTTAAAAGCTTACATAAGTAAATCATGACATATCCAAACTAATCTCAACATTCTGATAAATTCTTTACATCAAACACAAGTGAATAACAAGAAAATGCAATCCCATCTAGCTACTTTGTTTTCTTTTAATTCACAACATGTCATGTTTAAAGTAACATATAGAATTAAGAAAATTGACTTTCTTTTATACCACTTCATGAAACAAACAGAAACGTTCCTTGTTGCTTTAGCTTTCTATAAGTTTGGCATTCACTCTTACAAATATACAGTTCAATAAATTATCTTACAATTGTTATTGTATGTTTTAATATAATCTTATACAGAGTATCTCGGGGAAGGAGTTTTCCATTTGTTATTTCTATTTATATTAACTCTAATGTCGGTAGACAAACAACTGAAATATACGTTATTGCTTGAAGTATGGTTTTAATTAATTATTTCTGATTTACATGTTAAGTAACTTTACCTACAATCATTTTGAAAATATTTCGTAAAGATATATAATCTGTCAAAATACAATGCATCTTATTTTCTTTTGGAAATGTCAGACGAAGGTATTTACATTATTACTTTGTGTCTGAAATCCATAAATATTTTATACATTGTAAAATGAAATCAAAGTTCAAACAATCGCAAAACACAACCCCGAATATAAAAGAAATACGTGATAAGTGAAAAATATCTTTAATATTTACTGATGATTATCGTATTAAATATCTATTATCTAAAGCTCAACGTCAATTAAAGAACAAAAATCTGACAGTTTTGTTTTGTAATCAAATGTGATTTTGGTATGATTTTTCAAAACATTATCTTCATCAGAAGGTAAAATAACAACTAGAAAATGAACTGAAAATTTTCCAGGATGAAAAAAAAATCCGCATGATAAATAGTGACTTTTGGACCATTCTACGTGCACATTTTCATTATGTATTTTATTTCAACTTAATGTCAGACTTTAGAGCATGCAAACTAGTGTGTTAACTTCCAGTCGATCTTAAATTAAATTGAGATGTTATATGTGTTTTACGCCCACAATTTTAAATGCACGTTTCTACATTTTCCCAAAACTTAAAACACATGCTAATGCATATCAAATGTTTTTTTTTTTTCTTGAGAATGTTTTAGAATCATGACATCATTTAAGTTAATATGACGTTCTGTCTAAATGTTTTCAATCTCTACTTTTTCAAAAACGTCGGCGTATTACTTAAGTCAGATAACAAGCAACACATGTTTGACGTTAACATGACGATAAGGAACAGAAACATTTATGGAAGAAAGTAAATTGAATTATGAAATATACAGAAACCAACATAAAAATTATCAGAAATATAAACAGATTTTGGTTGTTAATTAATCCTCGTATACAAACAGGTAGATCAAATTGTTGTGTACTGATAACATGTGAAAAAAAGAAAAATAAACACGTACATGCGCACGCACGAACACAAACTATACGTCAACGATTTAATATAATCACGAAATGTGATGTTTCAAATAATTCTTTCTCTTGCTTTTTCGTCCGATCTGAATACAAGTATCTAAGTTTTAACATGCGCACACACGAACAAAGACTTTATGTCAATGATTAAATACAATCACGAAGTGTAATTTTTCAAATTATTTTTTCTTGCTTTTTCGTCCGAGCAAAATACATGTATCCAAGTTTGAACACGCGCAAGCACGAACATAGACTATATGTCAACGATTTAATCACGAAGTGTTATTTTTCAAATTATTTTTTCTTGCTTTCTTTTTCGTCCGATCTGAAAACATGTATTTAAGTTCGAACATGGGCACGCACGAAACACAAACTTAAAGCACGAATGTCAAAATGATTAGATATAATTACCACGGAGTGTGACCTGTCAAATTAATTTATTCTTTTGCTTTTTCGACCAGTCAGAATATGTAAGTTTACAACATTTAGGAAATTATTATTAAGGGGAATCATTGTGCTGAATAATGTTTTATAACAATAGCAATAAATCACTTCTTCAATATTTTTGAGTAAATTCAGTAAAATTACATTTTTGCTTTATTACGAAAATATATGATACACATTTTACGGAATTCTTCACATTTTCTTTTATATCAAAACATTTCAAAAATTAAAATAAACGTACGAAATTAAGATCTTTTAGTACACGACGTACTTTTCGTCTAATTCACAGACAAACATTGTTGGGATTCCGACCTCCTAGATATTTCTCATTCTAATTTAGATACACTGCTATGTCATCTATTTTACAAGACTTGTCCATTATAAGAAAGGATATTTAATTCCCTCAAGAATACGATACTTTGTGGTTATTTATTTATGCAAGAATGGTTTAAATAAGATAAGATATTATTTTATTATGAGCTTTATTCCAGAGAAAATAGGACATTCCCTTGTCATTCATCGGTCTTATGTAACATTTTCTTTGCTAATTAGCGCAATATTCGAAAAACATTTTATTCTTAATTTAAGATTTTCCTAAAATTAATCTAGAACTTTTATCCATTATACAAATGGTACTCAATATAAAAGCTTATAGAATTTACAAAAAGGCGTTCTGTTTTAATTTCTGAAGCAATTATTTCATCAAGTGGCACTCTATAACACGACAAAGGGACAAGTAACGTCGGTGTTCAAGAAACTCGGCCATTCATACATCGCAATCAAAGAGACATTCTATAAGAAAAAAGATAGAAACGGTGCATTAAATGAAAGGGGGAAAAAGAGGCACATTGTCGGACACAGAACATAAATTGGTCACAGAGCGAAGAGGGCAAAAAGGCGGAACAATGGCGTGAGGATGGATAAATCAATGATTGCAGTGAATTCAGTCCTAATTAAATATTTTGTTACATGATGATTTATCACTTACGTTTTATTCTTCCAGTGAAGAAGAAAAAAGGCAGGCGTTGACATATATATTATTTGCAGTAATATTAATTGTAAACGACATTGGATGCATCAGTTTAAAAGTAATTAGTAATGATAAAAATACATTATTTTATATTTTATTGATTGTAAAACGACAATAATTGAGGGAGGATGGAACAAGTATGACAAAATACATCGTGATTTTTTTTTGAAGAAACAGACAACCTAACAATTATATTGTTATGTACGTGTGGCCGCACTGTATGAATAAAATTTCATGACAGTAGAGTACTCCGGTCCATAACTTTGTCATTTATCAAAGGAATTGAAAATAACTTGGCACAAATATTTGTTATAATAAGGCGATGTGTCATGCGCAACAACCAAACTCCTATCTCCAGGGTCAAGGTCGCACTTGCTCATTCAAGGTCAACATTTTCTATTTGAGGGTATATGTCGTGTCCGGTCCATAACTTTCTTATCTTTGAATGGATTTTGTAAATACTTGCCATAATTGTTCACAATAATGAGACGATGTGTCATGCGCAACATCCGGTCACCTACCTCCAAGGTCAAGGTCACACTTGGTGGTTAAAGATTAACATAGTCTGTTACAGGGTTTTGTATCCGGTCAATAACTTTTTCAAAGATCAGAGGATTTTGAAAATACTTGGCACAAACAGTCACTATAATAAAACAATGTGTCATGCGCAACACCTGCATCCCTATCTCCAAGTCCAAGGTCACACTTAGAGGCTAAAAATTAATATAGTGCATTATAGGTTTCATTTTGTTTCCGATCTCGAACTTCTTCATAGTTCAAGGGATTTTGAAATAACTTGGCACAAAATGTCACAATAATAAGATGATATGTCAAGTACAACACTTGCCGCCCTACCTGCAAGGTCAAGGTTACACTTAGAGATCAAAGATTTACATAGTCTGTTATTGGGTATATTTTGTGTCAAGTCCATAACGTTTTCATAGATCAAGGGATTTTAATAATACTTTGCACAAATAACCACAATAATAAGGCGATATGTCAGGCGAAAGATCACACTGTGAGGTCAAAGATTAACATAGTCTGTTATAGGGTATATTTGTGTCCGATCTATAACTTCTTCATAATTCAAGGGATTTTGAAAATACTTTGCACAAATAGTTACAGTAATAAGACGATATGTCATGCCCAACACCTGATCCCCTACCTCAAAGGTCAAGGTCACACTTAGAGGTCAAAGCTTAACATGATAGATTTTTAAATTACGTGTTTCATTATATTTCTTTAATAAATTTATTGTTGCATTTGCAGATCTAGCATTGATTATAATTTTGGACTGAAAGTCTTGAGATCCATACCAAATGGCACAATTTTATGCTTCATTTAAAACTTCACGAGGCGGCGGACGTTGGTTACAAATTCTTGTTGTTTTTAGTTACGCCGATAGTTTTCTCGTTTAGAGCACATGCATTTTTTTACTTGGGAACCATATGCCGCTTTTCATGGAAAGGCACTACTGTGTCATAGATAACGGCCAAAATTTTACAATTTCATGTTTGATGTTGATTACCACAACCGTCTCTGGACGGGCCCAAACAAACCGAGCCTGCAACATTTTTGATATTGCCGTGAGAGGGCTTTCTTGAGGGATTCTGCTTTTCTCTCTCTATACTTTTTGTCAACTAATAAACAAAATTTATGTCTCATGACTTTAGTAGTATCGTTATTGGACAGTAAAAAAACAACTTGAAAATAAACTGAAACTTTTCCAGGAAGACAAATGAAATCTGCATGATAAATGGCGGATTTTGGGCCATTTTACGCACATTTTGACTTTGCTTTTTTTAATATTTTAACTAAATGACAGACTTAAGAAACATGTAAACTATGGTGTTAACTTCTAGTCGATCTTTTAGTCGAGGTTTCTGGTGTGTTTTACGCTCACATATTTATACATTTTCCCAGAAACTTTAACCCATGCAAAATTATATACTGTATAAGTCGATATTTATGCGTCACAAGAATTTTGCGAATGTCAAAAAGTGGACTTTTTGTGTGCGGAAATATTTGCAAAAATATGATTTCTTGAATTTGATACTGTCTTTTTTCTGATTTCATTAATAAAGCAGGTACATGAATATGCCGTTATTGTTATCGTGCTATTCAGTTGTTAAATATTTTATTATTTATATAATTGTTTGAAAAACATAGTGTTTGTTTGATAAAGGAGCTGATCACACATTTCTTTGTTATATTTTTAAAACATTCTTTTGTTATAATTATGATTACTGTTAAAGTAATACATATATTGTTTTATGAAAACATTTGTAATTTGTTAAGACCAAACTTAAACAAACAAGCGATGGGAAAAATTATTCTCAGTACCTGAACAGTCAAACTTATTACTTATTGCATGTAAGATACTGTATGAAAGTGTGTTTTCAAATGATAGAAGAAAGTTTGCCTAAACAGAAATAATTTTTGCGTGATCAAATATTTGCGAATATTTTCAATTCGCAAAATCGCAAATATTTCCACGTCGCAAAATTTTCCACTTATACTGTAGGATGTTTTATTTTCATGAGAATGGTTTCGAATCATGACATCATTTTAGTTCATATGACGTTCTGTCAAAATGTTTCAATCTCTACTTTTTAATAAACTTTGGCGCATTACTTAAGTCAGATAACTAGCAGTACAAGTGTGGCGTTACCATTGCGCTACCATGACGATAAGGAACTGAAAAATTTATAGAAGATAGTAAATTAAATTATGAATAATACAGAAAACAACATAAACATTATAAGAAATACAAAACATAAATATTATGAGAAATATTAACAGACTTTCGGTGTTAATTGTTCATCGTATATTAACCGGTAAGTCACAGTGTTGCCTGACAAAAAGTTATATGGTAAAGCTTAAAGTCTACCGATTACATTACATCTATGTGAAAAAAAAACCCAAACAAAAACATAGAAACTAGTACATGCGTACGCACCAACACACACTATAATTATGACAACGATTAAATATAATCACGAAGTGTAATTTTTCAAATTCTTTCTCTTGCCTCTTGCATTTTCGTTCGATCAGAATATTTTTCTGAGTTTGAACATGCGCAGGCACGAACATAAACTATAATTATGTCAAATGATTAAATATAATCAAGAAGTGTAATTTTTTCAAACTATGTGAGTTTTCAAATTTTTTTTTCTCTTGTTATTTTTTCGCACAGTCAGACAGTCAGAATATGAAATTTTACACGATAACACTAAATCACCTCTTTTTTGTGAGAGTAAATTCAGTTATTACATTTTTGCCATATTACGAAAATATACGATATACATTTTACGGAAATCTTCACAATTACATTTTTTATAAAAAATAAATAAAAAATATAATACACGAGCGCTATTAAAACCCTTTCGCTGCCAAAGGGTTATTTATTTATTGATCATCTATTTTCCAGAAGGTTTCTAAGAAATTACTACATTATTAATTAATATAATTATTATTATTTGTTACTAGTATTATAATAATTATATATGTTTCCAAATCTGCTAGTATATAAAAAGTATTGTCGATGGTATAATTATCTATATAATTATTATTATTATTATCATTATTATTATATATTATTATTATTATAGAAACGACAAAAGCCGTCCATATGGCAAATACGCCGAAAAAAATAGGACGGCATAATTATGCCGTCCCTATGGCAGTGAAATGGTTAAAGTGACATTAAGCCCATCTAATGGTATATATTAAGTAAACAGGTGAAAGTCAGAATAAGTTTGCATTTTGCCCTTATTCTTTTCAATTCTATAATTAATTCACTTTGCATTAACTATTGGTAACCCACATGACCCACGGAAACTTCTATAAATACCCATCGAAAGTAAAATGTAACGTTCAATGCATAAAAAGAGTGGGGCAGTCTTTTTATATTTTAGGCAGACTAATATTCTATCCTAAAATTTTTCCAATATGAACCGTTGGTCAATCATCGTAATAACAAAGAATCTTTTGAAATATATAGTCAATTCAGCTCAACTCGAGAATGGAAAAGAAAACAGAGCATAATGTCGCTTTAAGGTCCTTCGTTTCCGTTTCCGGTTATGGCAGTGTTTATGAATTTGTAAACAAAAAGTTGAAATATGGTATAACTAGTGCTTGGAGACTGAAATGGGCTAAAGAAACGTAGTTATGAAGTAATGAAGTTATGAACTGTAATCTGTTATACTGAAATGACTCTGTTCTTGATTTCTGAAAATGTACACATTTTGACACTTTATTACCCGTGATTTTCGTGCACTGTACTATTTATAGAAACTCCCACGCGCTCAATTTCAAATCTATACTGAGCGGAAAAAGTTTGTTACCGTAATCATACCGTATTAATCATGAGTAAATCTGAAGGCGCTAAATGCTCAACACCTATATCAGAAGGCAAAAAAAGGGAACTTTCCTCACCTATAGATTGTACCGACATTAAAAAACCTAAATCGTCTGAAACTCATATTGTCCTGTCAAAAGAGGACATTGCTGCCATCGCTGACGTTCTGAAAGATACATTTAGACCAGAACTGTTAAGTGTAGATGTCCAAGTTCAGGCTATTGTTGATGGAGTTCTTACAGGTCTTAACAAAAAAATACACCATCTTGAACACGAGAATGAAGAATTGCGTGCACGTGTTACTATACTTGAACGTGATGCTGACACGGCTGAACAGTACAGTCGACGAAATTGTCTTCGCATATCTGGTGTTCCGGAAAATGGTGACGAAAATATCCTTACAACTGACCAGACTTCTGTAAAGTCTCATACTGTTAACCCTGAACCTACTGACGGAAAAATCTTGCAAATAGCGGAAGCACTAAATGTCCACCTAACAAGTTCAGATATCGACCGATCTCATCGTGTTGGCAAACCAAAGGCGGGTAAGCCCATGGATATTATCGTCAAGTTTTCAACTTACAGAGCAAGAAACATGCTCTATAAATCAAGGGTAGAACTTAAAAACCGTGGCTACAAAGGTGTCTTTGTAAATGAGGACTTAACAAAAATGCGTGCGTCCCTTTTCTTTAGAGCCCGTCAACTTTTGAAAGATCGATTTTTTATTACTGGCGCTTGGACCTATGATGGCACTGTTATGGTGAAAGACTCTAACCTCAGCGTACATAGAATAGCCACTGAAGCTGAACTAATGGCTGTTAAAGGTGAAGAGCCAATATTGACAACACGTAAACATTGATTGAAGTGATTGTAGCGATATCTTTTTCGGGAAGTATACATACTCACTCTCTGCTATTTATAGACTATAAATTCAATAGTGCATATCGGTAAACACTGACTTTAGCGATATTGTATAGACATACCAATAGAGCATATCCGGTAATAATATTACTGAAATGTTTTAATAAAAGATGAATTTACGTAATAGTTGTATCTATGGGGATTTTGTTTTTGTTTTAATATATAAAGTATATATAAAATCAATTTCATAGTAACGCGCTTGACAGAATTGATTCATAATTTTACTCAATAAATAAAAGCGCGTTATAGACTTCAATTGTTATCATAAACTTCAGTTACTCTGGTACATTATGCCGGAATTTATATACATGTATATTGAGGCAAGAAACAAGTAATTCTGTTTTATAAATCAATTTCTATAGTAAGATCAGTATGTTTTAGCATTTTTTTTTTGCTAAATCCGATATGAGATCTTTAGGATTTTTTAATTCAATACAATGTAAAATAAGGTAACACTGTAACATGTCAAAAATTTATAGTATGGATTATTCCCCTTTCTTTAGTTTCTTAATATATTGATATACAAGATGTTGTATTATATTGAGAAATGCTTTATTTGTAAAATGAAAATGTTTCTTTAAATGTACATTGTTAAATGTTATTATGTAACTAGAACTGTATTGATATACATGCATGTTGTTTTCACATTGTATATTCTCTTAACTAGAAGTATTTCGGTACATACAGTGTCAATTGTTTTTTACGGAGAAGTAACACAGTGTACTTTGAATTCTCTTAATGAATTATTTTGGCACGCAATATCTAATTTTTTCTTACCTGAGAAAGATCGCGAAGTTCATTCTCTGAACGTATTGTATTTTTGTTCTTTTTTCTCAATAAGTGAATAATTATTTTCATCTCAAATTGAAACTGAACATTTTTGTAAGCCTAGTTCATACCATATATCTACTTACGCATATCTGTTTCATGTCAGTATGCACTATGTACATATCTTTTTTTGTTTTCTTTTTCTGTAAACTTATAAATCAACATCATCTATACTCATCTTATTTTCTAATAGCTTCTTTTTGTAACATTCGGATTGGTTTACATGGCATTTATGTTACTTTTTTCACTTTTGTATATGTATGCATGATCGTGTTTTACATGTTCTTGCTATCATTGTCAACAGTTTCATAGATATTTACAAACTCCCCTATACGATCGTGCATACTCTTCTTTCGTGTTCATGGATCAAACTTTCACAAACATATTTCACCCTACCACATATCAAAATATCCTTTTATAAGGTAGTTAGTATATTTTTTCTACTTATACTATTGTTAATTGCCGGTGATGTTCATCCGAATCCTGGCCCATCAACAAATTCAGACAGCTCATTTGCATCTATTTCTTCTACTAGTACAACTACACTATCAGAATTAATGAAAACTTCAAGTTGTCTCTCTTTTTTACACTACAATGTACAAAGCCTCATAAGTAAAATTGATATCTTGGAAGCAGAATTTGGTATGTTTGATATTCTGGCGTTCACTGAAACATGGTTAAACTCTAACATTTCACAAACTGAAACAAACATTCAATCCTTTCATACTCCAGAAAGAAAAGATAGGTTTGAAAACAACTATGGAGGTGTAATTTTGTATGTGAAGGAAAACCTTCACTATAAACGGAGGTTAGACCTCGAACCCAGAGGACTAGAATGTATTTGGATTGAAATCATGCCGTCTCATTCAAAACGTATCCTATTTGCTGTCTTTTATCGTCCCCCCAACTCAGATACTTCCTATACTAATCTAATTGAAGAATCTATCGGCCTAGCCCTTGATACTGGTATATCAGACATTATTGTAACTGGCGACTTTAATTTTAATGAAACGAATCCACAAATGACCCGAACATTAAACTCTATCTGTCAGCAATTTAATCTTGAGCAAATTATTTCTGAGCCTACGCACTATACAGAGTCATCTTCTTCTATACTTGACCTCATCTTAGTATCTTGTAGTCAAAATGTATTAAAATCTGGGGTAGGTGAACCAGTTCTAGACCAGAATTTAAGGTTTCATTGTCCTATTTATGCCTTTCTTAAGTTTTCAAAACCTTGTGTTAAGTCTTTCAAGCGTCTTGTATGGCTGTATGACAAAGGTGACTATAATTTACTTAGAGATAAAATTTCTGCTACAGATTGGGATCAATTTAAGGACAACGATATCAACAACTACGCTTCCTTATTTACAAACAATATACTTAAACTTGCAAAGCAATGTATTCCAACACGAAACATAAATGTAAAACCAAATGATAAACCATGGATATCGTCACACATTAAAAAGAAAATTACTAAACGCAAAAAATATTACCATAGAGCCAAATTAACACAAAATCCCATTCACTGGCATAAATTTAAAACATTAAGAAATGAGGTCGTATCTCTGATTCGCACTGCAAAACAAAACTATTTTCAAACATTGGCCGATTCACTAAAATCAGAAACTCTAACATCAAAAGACTGGTGGAAACTCCTTAAAAATTTCATCTCTCCGGCTGATAAACAAACTATCCCGCCTCTATTCAATCCTGTTACATGTGAACTTGTTTTTGATTCATTTTCAAAAGCAAATATTCTGAATGAATTCTTTTCTGCACAAGCTTCAATAATCAACCAAAACACTGAATTTCCTAGAAACCTTTGCCAATCTCCAAGAAATAAACTAGAAATGTGTTGCATATCCCCTCAAGATGTAGAAGACGCTCTAAGATCTTTAAAAACAAACAAAGCTTCAGGACCAGATGGAATAAATAACAGAATACTACGAGAAACTGCATCTGTTCTTAAACACCCTCTTTGTTCTCTATTCAATCAATCTCTTCAATGCAGTACGGTGCCCCTTATGTGGAAAGATGCAAATGTATGTGCAGTTTTTAAGAAAGGTGACCCCTCATTACCGAACAATTATCGACCAATATCTTTACTGTGTTGTATAGAAAAGGTACTTGAGCGTATTATATTCAAATATGTTTTTAACTTTTTTCGTGATAACAAATTTCTTTCTTCTGTACAGTCTGGCTTTACACCAGGAGACTCAACAGTTAATCAGCTTACTTATTTATACAACACCTTTTGTAAGGCTCTCGAAGATGGATTAGAAGTAAGAACAGTATTCTTTGATATAAGTAAAGCTTTCGACAAGGTATGGCATGATGATCTTCTCTATAAATTAAAAAATGCTGGATTAAATGGAAAATTGCTGAACTGGTTCTCTGATTATCTTTCTAACAGACGTCAATGTGTCGTTCTTCCAGGAGCTCATTCTAATTGGTCAACTGTAAATGCAGGAGTTCCTCAAGGATCTATTCTTGGGCCTCTGTTGTTCCTGGTATACATTAATGATATTGTTGACGATTTAAACTCAAGTATACACCTCTTTGCCGATGATACTAGTTTGCACATAATAGTTGACTATCCAATAGCTGCCGCGACAACTCTTCAATCTGATATTGATAAAATTTCAAGTTGGGCTGATAAATGGCTTGTAACATTCAACCCTTCTAAATCGGAAACTATGATCATGTCACGCAAAACAAATAAGCCTTATCATCCGCCACTTCTAATGCATGATCAGCCTATCTCCTCAGTAAATAGTCATAAACATCTTGGTCTTTACTTTTCTGATGATTGCTCTTGGCATGTACATATTAATTCTATCAAAGAGAAGGCTTGGAAAAGAATTCATATCATGAGAAAACTTAAATTTTCACTAGACAGAAGATCACTAGAAGTTATATATCTATCATTCATAAGACCTCTCATTGAATATGCAGATGTAGTCTGGATCAACTGTACACAATATGAAAAACTTGAACTTGATAAAATTCAACATGAAGCCGCCCGTATAGTCTCAGGGGCCACTAAACTTGTATCTCTTCAGGAACTTCAAGGAGAAGTTCTTTGGGAATCGCTTGAAAGCCGTAGACAGAATCACAAACTTACTTTGTTTTACAAAATGAAAAACGGTCTCACACCAGATTATTTATCGTCCTTAGTTCCACCATCAGTTGGAGAAACGTCTATGTACAATTTACGAAATGCTTCTGACATGCAAACAATACGTACAAGAACTTCTCTTTACCATAATGCATTTCTGCCATCTACTTTGAGAGATTGGAACTTACTATCAACAGAGGTACAAAACTCAATATCTTTGTCCTCTTTTAAAACGCAACTTAAAGGTAATATAAAAAAATGCCCCAAATACTATTATATAGGTGAAAGAAAATGGCAAGTCATGCATACACGGCTCCGAACAGAATGTAGCTCTTTAAACCATCACTTATTCAGAAAAAAATATGTCCCCCTCACCAAATTGTCAATGTGGTCTCCTGGAAAGTAACCACCACTTCTTCTTTGAGTGTCACTTCTATAATGATATCAGACTCAGACTATTTGATGCTGTTTCTAATATTTGTACTATAACACTTCATACCTTACTAAACGGAGACCAGAATCTTAGCCATGACATTAATTCTAAAATTGTTCAAGCAGTTCATGTATATATACGTGAAAGTAACCGATTTTCATGAGCAAATAATATGCCAACTTGACCTATCCGAATGAATCTTCTTTACCTTCTTTCTTATTCTTTTCAATTATTTATATTCTTTAAAAAAAGATCTTTTGAACAATAGCTAAAATCTTCGATTTTTTTCGTCTCAAATATGTTAAAAATTAACTTCATTGTTTCAAACAATATTGCAAACACTGTCATAATTTAACTGCATTGTGCAAATATGTAGGAGAAGACCTTTATAAGCTTTATAGCTTTCGGCTCTAATCTTTTTTCATTCGTGTATCTAATTATTGTAAATGTATTAACAACATGTACTTGTATCATTGTTTGAAATAAACTATGTTTAAACTATTCAGTACACAGCGTACTTTTCATCTAATCTCACAGACAAACATTGTTGGGATTCCGACCTCCTAAATATTTCACTATAATTTTGATATTATAAATACACTGCTATGTCATCTATTTTACAAGACTTGTCCATTATAAGAAAGGATATTAAATTCCCCCAAGAATACGATTTTTTGTGGTTATTTATATTTGCAAGAATGGTTTTATTAAGATAAGAAATTGCTTTAATATGAGCTTTATTCCAGAGAAAATAGGACATTCCCTTATCATATATTGGTCTCATGTAACGTTTTCTTCGGTAATTATAAATTAAAAAATCAAAACTTATATATTTTCTCCTAATTCTTGACAGCGCAATATTCGAAAAACATTTATTTCTTAATTTAATATTTTCCTAAAATTAATCTAGAACCTTTCTCCATTCTACAAATGGTACTCAATATAAAAGATTGCAGAATTTACTAAAAGAATTATGTTGTTTTAATTTTAAAGCAATTATTTCATCAAGTGGCACTTTATAACACTACAAAATGACAAGTAAGGTCGGCGTTCATGAAACTCTGTCAGTTATACATGGCAATCAAAGAGTCATTCTATAAGAAAACGGACAGAAGCGGTGCTTCAAATGAAAGGGGGCAAAAAGAGGCACATTGTCGGACACAAAAGATAAATTGGGCACAGAGTGAAGAGGGCAAAAAGGCGGAACAATGGAGTTGGGATGGATAAATCATTGATTGCATTGAATTCAGTCTTTATTAAATGCTTTGTTACATGATGATTTACCACTTACGTTTTATTCTTCCAGTGAAGAAGAAAAACGACAGGCGTTGACATATTTGCAGTAATATAAATTGTAAACGACATTGGATGCATCAGTTTAAAAGCAATTAGTAATGATAAAAATACATTATTTTATATTTTATTGATTGTTAAACGACAATAATTGAGGGAGGATGGAACAAGTATGACAAAATACATCGTGAATTTTTTTGAAGAAACAGACAACCTAAAAATTATATTGTTATGTCTGTGTGGCCACACTGTATAAAAAAATTTTCATGACAGTAGAATATTCGGTGTTTATTTCTTTCTTGCATTATCATAAACATATCAAGTAAAGAAATTAACATTGGATTTGCAAGGAAAGCAAATGCAGACATAATTGAGATGTCTTCTTCCTTATAAGATATAACTAACAGGACCTGTATTGATATCTTTGTCTTTATTATCTATGTTTCATACATCTAAAAGAAGTACACTAAAATGCAAGCGTATACTTATTGTCAATCGTGAACTTGCCAATTATTTTAAAAGCTTACATAAGTAAATCGTGACATATCCAATCTAATCTCAACATTCTGATAAATTCTTTACATCAAACAGAAGTGAATAACAAGAAAATGCAATCCCATCTAGCTACTTTGTTTTCTTTTAATTCACAACATGTCATGTTTAAAGTAACATATAGAATTAAGAAAATTGACTTTCTTTTATACCACTTCATGAAACAAACAGAAACGTTCCTTGTTGCTTTCTAAAGGTTTGGCATTCACTCTTACCAACATATTGTTTTGCCATTTCATTGAGAGACGTTCCTAGATGATTAAGTTATCTATAGGTTTGGCATTCACTCTTACAAATATACAGTTCAATAAATTATCTTACAATTGTAATTGTATGTTTTAATATAATCTTATCCAGAGTATCTCAGTGTATAGCTTTTGACCGACATGTTTTGTACACAAAATATATGTAGATAGTTTAAGAAATCATCTTTTCTCATGATATCAATTTAGTATCAGTTACACTGAACAAAAAATGCTTTCATGTTCTTTTTTTCCCCCAAAATACAATGTGTGGTTTGAAAAATATGAAACTTTTATTTAATTTGATACAAATATGAAAACAAATACTACTGATAAGCAGGATTCATAACCTCTGATCCCCTTTTGTTTTCTCGTTTAGAGCACATGCATTTTTTGCTTGGGAACCATATTCCGCTTATCATGGAATGGTACTACTGTGTCATAGATAACGGCCAATATTTTACAATTTCATGTTTGATGTTGATTACCACATCCGTCCCTGAACGGGCCCAAACAAACCGAAGCTGCAACATTTTTTATTTTGCGGTGAGAGGGCTTTCTTTAGGGATTCTGTTTTTCTCTATACTTTTTTGTCCACTTATAAACAAAATTTTATCCCTCGACTCTCGGAAACAAACATATAAAAGAAATACGTTATTAGTGAAAAATATCTTTAATAATTAATGGTCATTTTCGTATTAAATGTCTATTATCTAAAGCGTAACGTCAATTATAAAAGAAAATGTGACAATTTTCGTTAGTAATGAAATATGATTTTGATACGATTTTTCAAAAAATTTCTTTATCAGACGGTAAAATAACAACTAGAAAATGAACTGAAATTTTTCCAGGATGAAAAAAAAAATACGCATGATAAATGGTGACTTTTGGACCATTTAACGTGCACATTTTCATTATGAATTTTTTTTTCAACTTAATGTCAGACTTGAGAGCATGCAAACTAGTGTGTTAACTTCCGGTCGATCTTTATAAATTAAATTGAGGTGTTTGATGTGTTTTACGCCCACAATTCTAAATGCACGTTTCTACATTTCCCCGAAACTTAAACACATGCAAGTGCATATTAAATGTTTTAATTTTCTTGAATTATGAAAAATACAGAAACCAACATAAAAAATATCAGAAATATAAACAGATTTTGGTTGTTAATTAATCCTCGTATACAGACAGGTAGGTCAAATTGTTGTGTACTGATAACATGTGAAAAACAGAAAAATAAACACGTACATGCGCACGCACGAACACAAACTATATGTCAACAATTTAATCTAATCGCGAAACGTGATATTTTAAATAATTCTTTCTCTTGCTTTTTCGTCCGATCTGAATACAAGTACCTAAGTTTGAACATGCGCACGCAAGAACAAAGACTTTATGTCAATGATTAAATATAATCACGAAGTGTAATTTTTCAAATTATTTTTTCTTGCTTTTTCGTCCGAGCAAAATACATGTATCCAAGTTTTAACACGCGCAAGCACGAACAGAGACTATATGTCATCGATTTAATCACGAAGTGTTATTTTTCAAAATTTTTGTTTTGCTTTCTTTTTCGTCCGATCTGAAAACATGTATTTAAGTTCGAACATAGGCACGCACGAAACACAAACTTAAAGCACGAATGTCAAAAAGATTAGATATAAATACCACGAAGTGTGACCTGTCAAATTATTATTTATTCTAAGACTTTTGCTTTTTCGTCCAGTTTACAACATTTAGGAAATTATTATTAAGGGGAATCATTGTGTTGTATAATGTTTTATAAGAATAGCACTAATTCACTTCTTAAATATTTTTGAGTAAATTCAGTAAAATTACATTTTTGCTTTATTACGAAAATATATGATACACATTTTACGTACGGAATTCTTCATATATTTTTTATATCAAAACATTTCAAAAATTAAAATAAACGTACGAAATTAAGATATTTTAGTACACAACATACTTTTCGTCTAATCCACAGACAAACATTGTTGGGATTCCGACCTCCTAGATATTTCATTCTAATTTAGATAATATAAATACACTGCCATGCCATCTATTTTACAAGACTTGTCCATTATAAGAAAGGATATTTAATTCCCTCAAGAATACGATACTTTGTGGTTAGTTATTTCTGCAAGAATGGTTTAATTAAGATTAGATTTTATTTTATTATGAGCTTTATTCCAGAGAAAATAGGACATTCCCTTGTCATATACCGGTCTTATGTAACATTTTCTTCGGTAATTAGCGCAATATTTGAAAAACATTTTATTCTTAATTTAATATTTTCCTTAAATTAATCTAGAACTTTTATCCATTCTACAAATGGTACTCAATATAAAAACTTATAGAATTTATAAAAAAGCGTTCTGTTTTAATTTCTGAAGCAATTATTTCATCAAGTGGCACTCTATAACACGACAAAGGGTCGGCGTTCAAGAAACTCGGCCATTCATACATGGCAATCAAAGAGACATTCTATAAGAAAACGGATAGAAACGGTGCATTAAATGAAAGGGGGAAAAAGAGGCACATTGTCGGACACAGAACATAAATTGGTCACAGAGCGAAGAGGGCAAAAAGGCAGAACAATGGAGTGAGGATGGATAAATAAATGATTGCAGTGAATTCAGTCCTAAATAGATATTATGTTACATGATGATTTATCACTTGCGTTTTATTCTTCCAGTGAAGAAGAAAAAAGGCAGGCGTTGACATATATATTATTTGCAGTAATATAAATTGTAAACGACATTGGATGCATCAGTTTAAAAGTAATAAGTAATGATAAAAATACATTATTTTATATTGTATTGATTGTTAAACGACAATAATTGAGGGAGGATGGAATAAGTATGACAAAATACATCGTGATTTTTTTTTTGAAGAAACAGACAACCTAAATATTATATTGTTATGTCTGTGTGGCCGCACTGTATAAATAAAATTTCATGACAGTAGAGTAATCCGTGTTTATTTCTTTCTTGCATTATCATAAACATATCAAGTGAAGAAATCAACATTGGATTTGCAAGGAAACCAAATGCAGACACAATTGAGATATCTTCTTCCATATAAGATATAACTAACAGGACCTGTATTGATATCTTTGTCTTTATTATCTATGTTTCATACATCTAAAAGTAGTACACTAAAATCTACAAGAAGTACAATAAAATGCAAGCGTATACTTATTGTCAATCGTGAACTTGCAATTATTTTAAAAGCTTACATAAGTAAATCGTGACATATCCAATCTAATCTCAACATTCTGATAAATTCTTTACATCAAACACAAGTGAATAACAAGAAAATGCAATCCCATCTAGCTACTTTGTTTCCTTTTAATTCACAACATGTCATGTGACTTTCTTTTATACTACTTCATGAAACAAACAGAAACGTTCCTTGTTGCTTTAGCTTTCTAAAAGTTTGGCATTCACTCTTACCAACATATTGTTTTGCCATTTCATTGAGAGACGTTCCTAGATGATTAAGTTATCTATAGGTTTGGCATTCACTCTTACAAATATACAGTTCAATAAATTATCTTACAATTTTTATTGTATGTTTTAATATAATCTTATACAGAGTATCTCGGGGAAGGAGTTTTCCATTTGTTATTTCTATTTATATTAACTCAAATGTCGGCAGACAAACAACTGACATCTAAGTTATTTCTTGAAGTATGGTTTTAATAAATTATCTCTGATTTACATGTTAACTACCTTTACCTACAAATACATTTGACATTCATTTTGAAAACATTTCGTAAAGATACATAATCTGTCAAAATACAATGCATCTTATGCTCTTTTGGAAATGTCAGAAGAAGGTATTTACATTATAACTTGATGTCTGCAATCCAGAAATAATCTATACATTGTAAAATAAAATCAAAGGTCAAACAATCGCAAAACACAACCCCGACAATATGTAGCCTCATAGAACAATTGGAGGTACCCATATAAGAGCACAGTAGCAAATGCAAGCTACAGAACTTGTCCCTTGCACCTGCTAGAATTTTACATTTTAATGCTTAAACGGGGTTTAGTAGATTTTGAAATCATCCGATGAGGTGTTCATATAGCGGTGATCATTGAACCTTCCATGTAACACTCTTGAGACATTCCATGAAACAGGTTTAGTTTAAAATTATTTACAATTTAAACTTGATTGCGAAACAAACTCTTGCAACTTATATTAATCAATTTTCAGTCCGATTCCTGGAATCAATCAGTACTGGTGTCATATGAAGAAATATGGACCCAAGTAGGACTCAAACAGAGAATCCCTAGGTTTAGAGGAAAGCGCCTTTACCATTGCACGGTTTATGGCACCTTATGACAATGTCAATATCTTTTACAAAAGTAATGACTTACCTACGTTGATATTATATGTTTTATATTTGTTTTGTATACAAAAATATGTAGATAGTTGAAGTAATCATCTTTTCTCATGATATCAATTTGGTATTAGTTACACTGAACAAAAAATGCTTTCATGTTCTTCTTTCCCCAAAATACAATGTGTGATTTGAAGAATATGAAAATTTTATCTACATGTAGTTTGATACAAATATTAAAACAAAAACTACTGATAAGCAGGATTCATAACCTCTGATCCCCTTTCGAAGATAATTGTTTTTAGTTACACCGATAGCTTTATCGTTTAGAGCACATGCATTTTTTTTTACTTGGGAACCATTTGACGCTTTTCATGGAATGGCACTACTGTGATATAGATAACGGCTGAAATTGTACAATTTCATGTTTGATATTGATTACCACAACCGTCCCTGAACGGGCCCAAACAAACCGAGCCTGCAACATTTTTGATATTGCCGTTAGAGGGCTTTCTTAAGAGATTATGTTTTTCTCTATACATTTTTGTCAACTAATAAACAAAATTTTATCTCTCGACTCTAGGAAACAAACATTTGAGCCGCGTCACGACAAGACCAACTAATGGGTTTGCGACAAGCATGGATCCAGACCAGCCTGTGCATCCGCGCAGTCTGATCAGGATCCATGCTGTTCGCTATCAGTTTCTCTACTTGTTATAGAGTTTGTAAGCGAACAGCATAGATCCTGATCAGACTGCGCGGATGCGCAGGCTGGTCTGGATCCATGGTGGTCGCAAACCCATTATGTTGGTTTTGTCGTGACGCGGCTCATATAAAATAAATATGTGATTAGTGAAAAATATCTTTAATATTTACTGATGATTATCGTATTAAATGTCTAATATTATCTAAAGCTCAACGTGAATTAAAGAAGAAAAATCAGACAGTTTTGTTTTGTAATGAAATTTGATTTTGATACGATTTTTCAAAAAAATATCTTCACCAGACAGTAAAAAACAAGTAGAAATAAATTGAAACTTTTCAAGGAAGACAAATGAAATCTGCATTATAAATGTTTACTTTTGGGCCATTTTACGTGCACATTTTGACCTTGTTTTTTTTGTTAATATTCCAATTAAATGACAGACTTTAGAAACATGCAAACTAGGGTGTTAACTTCAAGTCGATTTTTTTAAATCAAATTGAGGTTTCTGATGTGTTTACGTCCACAATTCAAACAATTTTAAATTCACGTTTCTTTATTTTCCCAGACACTTTAACACATGCAAAATCATATTGTATGTGTTATATGTTCCTGAGAATGTTTTAGAATCATGACATCATTTAAGTTTATATGACGTTCTGTCAAAATGTTTCATTCTCATTTTTTCATAAACTTCGGCGTATAACTTAAAGCAGATAACTAACAGAAGAAGTGTGGCGTTACCATTGCGCTACCATGACGATAAGAAACTGAAAAATTTAAAGAAGATAGTAAATTAAATTATGAATAATACAGAAAACAACATAAACATTATCAGAAATACAAAACATAAAGATTATGAGAATTATTAACAGATTTTCGGTTTTGAAATTACCCGTATTCAAACCGGTAAGTCAAAGTGTTGCCTGACAAAAAGTTATACGGTAAAGCTTAAAGTCTACTGATAACATGTGAAAAAAAAACCCCAAACAAAAACATTAAAACACGTACATGTATGTGCATGCACGAACGCATACCATATGTCAACGATTATTAATAATTCTAACACGACTACTGAACATAGAAGAACCGAAAGTGTGTGTTATTATGGTTTGACGTTCTATATTCAGACATGTGACGTAATCATTATACACGTGACGTAACCACTTAAAATGTGACGCGCTGACAATAAGTACGGAAACAAATCAGGCGTAATTTAGCTTATTATCATGTACTTCAGCATTTATTTGTTGATGTCGTGTTAGAATCGAAATAATATATCCAAATCGGTGATTTTATTGCTCGATAACATCACTGTTTGTCGTTTGGATGCGCATCATTATATCACTTGGGCTACGCCCTTGTGATATAAGTCCCCGCATCCGAACTCCAAACGGTGATGTTATTACGATGTGTAATTTTTCGAATTCTTTCTCTTGCTTTTCGGTCAGAATAGTTATCTGAGTTTGAACATGCGCACGCACGAACACAAACTATATGTCAATGATTAAATATAATCACGAAGTGTAATTTATTTAATCAAACTATTGTGAGTTTTCAATATTTGTTTTTCTTGTGTGTTTTTTTCGAACAGTCAGTCAGAATATGTAAGTTTCCAACATTTAAGAAATTATTATTAAGAACTTCATGATTTGGGAATCAGTGTGTTTTATAATGTATTACAACAATAGCACTTAATCACCTCTTAAATATTTTTGAGTAAATTCAGTTATTGCATTTTTGCTTTATAACAAAATTATATGATCTACTTTTTACGGAAATCTTCATATTATTTTTATTTTAACTAATATAAAATTATAATAAACGTGCGATATTAATGTTTTTCAGTACAAAACGTACTTTCCATCTTATTTCACAGACATACAGTGTTAGGATTCCAACCTCCTAGACGTTTCAATCTAATTTAGATAATGTTAATATACACTGCTATGTCATCTATTTTACAAGACTTGTCCATTACAAGAAAGGACATTTAATTCCCAAAAGAATACGATATTTCGTGGTTAATTATTTTTGCAAGAATGGTTTTATTAAGAATAAATAATGCTTTATCATGTTTTATTTTAGAGAAAATAGGACATACCCTTGTCATATATCAGTCTAATGTAACATTTTCTTCGATAATTAGAAATTATAAATCAAACTTCTAACGTTTCTCCTCTTTCTTGATAGCGCGATATTTGAAAAAACATTTTCTTATTAATTTAATATTTTCCTAAAATTTATCTAGAACCTTATTCCATTCTACAAATTGTACTCAATATAAAAGCTTGCAGAATTTACTAAAAGCATTCTGCTGTTCTAATTTCTGAAGCAATTTTTTCATCAAGTGGCACTTTATAACACTACAAAAGGACAAGTAAGGTCGGCGTTCATGAAACTCTGTCAGTCACACAGGGCAATCAGAGAGACATTTAATAGGACAACGGACAGAAACGGTGCATTATTTGAAAGACGGCAAAAAGAGGCACATTGTTGGACATAAATGGGGTACAGAACGTAGAGGGTGGATCAGGGGTTGGTAAATCGACGAATATATCAATGATTGCAATTTATTTAGTTTTAAGTTAATAAAATACTTCTTCGTTACAGGGTTATTTATTATTTTATCGGCGGGTAAAAATCTTCCTATCGCCGCCCTGTATTTTTCGTATCCTCAAAATCCAATAAGCAAAGACACGCTAAGTGAGCATATTATCCTGTCATCGTGTCTTGCCCTTCGACTTTTGAGATACCACACAATAAACTTATCGTGGGTACATGACATGAGCAATCTGGCTTTTTTTATTGATACTTGAGATGATCAACAGAAAACTGTAATTTCCTCAGCAATGTATTTGAAGAAACCAATGAACAAATCATATTTTTGCAGGTTACTACTAAGAAACAGAGGATTAGTTTCTTATTTGCAGTAAGATAACAAAAAAACTACACTAAAGTCTTAATTTCATACATTCTGTTTTTGAAAATTTGAATGAACCTCCAAAGCTATACAAGTACTTAATGTTTGCGTGCGTTTGAGTATATGGACGATACTATTAAATAGGAATAAATATTTTTACCTTTTGTCTGATGGCGCCAACCCATGTAAACTTATACAGACCAAGATCAAGCGGTACACTCGTGCCAACCGGCTAACCATGACATGAGTTATATATTTTTGCTATTCAATTATTAATAGTAATTATTTTGATTTTCTTTTCTACATGCATTAAATAGTGATGTTTAGATTGAAAGTTGGACAAGTGCATTTAAGATATGTAGCATAGTAAGGGTTATGATATTTCTTTTTATCTCATTATGTGACTAAATCTAAAATCAACGCCTTGTGAGGTATTGTATTTCCATGTATTGTGTGTATGTCCAATCGCAAGTGTGGTATTATCCATATATGTTACAAATTCTACATGTTGATAAATTTTAGGAATTCAATTCAGTTTCAAATTACTTGGATAATGACCAAACACGTTTTCCCGATTTCTCGACTAAATATCTTTATAATTCTTGCAAACAGTGCCCCTTTCTTCTAAATACATCACTATGAATTGCTGTCATTTCTACGACGCACTCTATCATTTGGATGACTGACTATAAATGTTTCTCTTAAAAGTGCTATTTGCAACCGAGTTGGTTTCACATGCAAATGACACAATATCCGTAACAGTAGAGAAAAACAAACTCATAATTACTTTTAGGAATCAGAACATGCTCTAAAACAAGAACATCATATTTTTCCGACAATATGAGCATAATTAAAAGGTCGGGACCTTTAAGCGGGCCCAGGCTTTGGCTTGTACGGCTATAGACTACACGTGTATATTAAAAAGAAAATCAAATGAAAACAACTAAAGATTATATAGAATTCTATACCTATTAATGAAATTTTCAGTGTCAGTTCTAGTCGGGCGCCGCCATTTTCAATGTAGCTCAATGATAATAGGTGGGGTATTCCGAAAACGAACAAGCGCAACTCTTCGGTTTAGCAATAATCGTTGAGTGTTCCGAGTGAAAACGGATCCGGAAGCGGTGCATGAAATACCGTATGACGCAAAAAATGAACGTTTTTTTTAAACCGATTTCCCCGTTCATAGGCTTTGCCTTATTTCATATAAGCATCGTTTGTCTCTAAGAATAAGAGCATTGTAACACCGCACTTTGGGGTCAAACGCACTTTGGGGTCCAACCCCAAAGTGCGTTACGTACTTTGGGGTCCGACCCCAAAGTGCGTTACGCACTTTGGGGTCCAATTTCGACCCCAAAGTGCGTTAAGCAGGTGCATATGTATTTTTTAACATCAGGCAAACGACCGCACTTTGGGGTCATAGAAACTTATTGTTCATTATGTTTTAAATAATATTTTGTTGTCAAAGCGAATGGTAAACAAAAATCAAGGTATTAAAAAGACGCAAAACATGTGCCCTGGATTATAGTAGAATCAATAATAGAGATTTAAATGGTCTAGATAAGTAAGTGAAGAACTTTCACCAAATAAATCACCTAATAAAGAATTTGTATCAATTATTAAGCTTTTTCTCAAATTTTCCATTTATTTTAAAAGAATGTACACCTTTAATTAACTCATTGTTTTTAGCTAAATGGATTATTTTCCCGTTTTTTTATTTACACATTTTATAGAAATATGATAGGCAAAGGTATAAATTCTGGGCAATTTTAGTAAGACATTTCAGTAAAAAAATGTGCCTGATAATATGTTGAAAGAGCCATTTATTTATATAACATATAAGAAACTTGACTAGGTGTAGATGCGGCTTTAGGTAGTAGTCCTAAAATATCAACTATTTAAGAAGTCGCACATTAAGAGCGGAGCTTCAGAATAATGTAAAATTCTCACTAGGGGTATAGAGGGGATTGTGGGGTATCGACCCCCCCCCGAGGGTTAAAAATAACGTTTTAAAGGCCAATTATGCTTTTATTTGTTTTTCTTAAAAGCTTTTTTATTTTGATGTTCTTCTATATTATCCAAAAAATACACATTGGCCAATTACCTGAACCATCTTTTTCATCTGTTGCTTTTTGGCAATGATGAGTACAGTTATAGTGAATTAGTATTTATATGGAAGTCAAATACTACATTGTTTTGACTACTTTTATGACAAATAATCTCACATTTATCGCTACTTTATTCAGGTAACAAGCATCTTACATTTCTCTGATACCATTATTTTAACATTATAAAATTCGTGTTTGCTCTTTCTAACGAAGTATGTAAGATTTCCCATTAAAAAAGCCTCTGGCGAACGAGTGTAGGACAAAAGCCCGCCCCCCGGGGGCGCTTTTGTCCGTATCCCCTGGCGAACGGTTGTTACGGAGCTTACAAAAACCCTTAAGTTTGTTGATAGCTTAATAATGTATTTGTAAAAATCACTATTTATAGTCCGATCGAAAAACTTAATGTTTCACCAGAACATTGCAATAGAGTATATTTATAGTTCTTTGGAAAAAAATAACTGCATTTTATTTCATTCTCAACATATTTAAAATGGGGCTCAATATGGCACCAAAAGTAATGAAGTAAATGACTGACGGAACGGGACATTTTTCGCAGCATCTTTTAATTTTAGGAATACACAATTTCTGTACTAGAGTATTTTGAACGGTGGCATAAAAGTGACATTTGCATTTTTTTATACTTTTTTTTGTTTTTCGTACATATTTTTTTTTGTTTGTCGTACATATTTTTGTTAAGTTTTGAATACATACTTTTTTTTAGTTTTGCATACACATTCTTTTTTTATAATTTGCATACATATTTTATTTTAGTTTTTTGTACATATTTTATTTTTGTTTTTAGTACATATTTTTACATGACGCAATTTGCAAAGTAGAGGTTTGGATAATTACGCCATTTGTAAAACGCCATTTTTAAACACTTCGCCATCTGTAAATTACAGGACCACATTTGCAAATGCTAATTGCAAATACCAACATTTTCATTTTGGAGGTATAAAAAAATAACAACACTTTTAGTATATATATAGTCCGCGGTAACACAAAGAAAAGGTTCTGCATATTGTCTCGATGTGGTTAGCATTTTACACAAAGTGCCTGAAAATCCTTTATTGGGTTTTGGAGATAAGGAGCGGACATGAAACCCAAATCTTAATCCTTTGACCTGTAGGTGTGTCCCCCGACCTTGAGCCGGCACACCTGGCATATAAGTTCTGCACATAATCTGGATATGCAAAAGAATTGACCCAATTTTCATAAAATCCTTCAAAGCTTAGCTTTAAGCACTTTTTCTAAATCAGTGGAATATAATGACCTTTTTTAGATTTTTTGTTGTGCATTATTGTAATACACCAGTCATTTGTAACCACCTCTCTTTGCCCCGGGGAGTGCGGGTTAAAAAAGAATCGTGCTTTGATGTTGCCCCGTCCGGGGCATGAGGCAGGAATGTTGTTATCTGAGTATCCCCCGCAGGGCGAAGATTTTACCAGTGGTCGGCTTGGTTTTAAGTAAAATGCCCCCCCCCCCCCCCCGCTATTCTCAGGGCGTGGGGTTGAGTGGTGCATATTCATAATAATAACTGATCACCAATCTTCAGCCCTTTCCAAATAAACACTAACATAATTGTATATAATGATAAAAAAACAATAATGATATAAAATACATATAATTTAAAAAATGGGCCGACAAGGGTCGGCCGAAACCAGACTTGCCCGGCCGAAAATGACTGGGCCGATTCCAAAAATGGGTCGAAATGTGACCAAACCACTGTGCTAGTTTTACACTCAACTATGGGCTGTTATGAGGTGTGAAGGCTGTTTTGATTGGCTAAAATACAATGTATGTACGAAAAACAAAAATAAAATATGTACGAAAAATTAAAATAAAATATGAATGCAAAACTAGAAAAAAAATATGTATGCAAAACTAAAATAATAATATGTATGCAAAACTAAAACAAATGCAAATGTCACTTTTATGCAACCGTAATTTTGTTATATGAACACAATTTTTAGATATTTCAAGTGGTAAAATTAATGAAAGTTTTATCACTTAAGCATCATCAATGTATTGACCGCCTTCTTGAACTCCACCTCAAATATTTCAATGTCGCAGATCGAAAATAAGTCAGTACTCAGTATTTAAGCAGATCTCAGATGACACCTTTAGATCTCTGGAACCCAAAGTGCGTTGGTATGTAGCATATTAACGCACTTTGGGGTCAATTTCTCGATTTTGACCCCAAAGTGCGTTTGACCCCAAAGTGCGGTGCGAAGTTTAACGCACTTTGGGGTCGGACCCCAAAGTGCGTTTGACCCCAAAGTGCAGTGTTACAGAGCATGCTGTTAGAATAATGACAAAATTTGTTCTGAGATTAGGAAAAACAACATAATATGTATCTGAGAATATGGACCTGATTATGGACCTGAATATAAGAATATGTTCTGAAAAAAGATATGATCTGTGTCTCTGATAATAAGAACATGATTTGGGGTCAAAATCGAGATTTGTCTCTAAGAGCAAGAACATGCTCTTGGAATAAGAGCATTATTTGTCTCTTACAATAAGGACCTGCTCTGAGAATTGTTCATGTATTGTTCCTAAGAATGACTGTATATTTGTGTTTTGATTCAAACACTGCATATGTTTACGCTCCAATAAACCGTTTTTGTTTTAATTCAGAATGAAATCTACGAATAACATTACATAACCTCTTTTTTGGTGTTTATGTAATTATACGAATATTTTAACAAACTGCATAATCAGTATAATTGTCGTCGGTCCTGGACGGCGACAGTTAAAAGATTTGAGAATTTTTACCCATACACCGCTTGCCCTTAGACAATTAGAATTGAAATTTGATTACACATGTTAATAAAATTGAGGGAAAAAAAGCTTTAAAAAGCGCCTACGGGGCACACCATCATCCACCATGTTTTTGTCTGGATACCTGTATTCATAGAATTAGATACTTCATGTACGAAGCTGGAAACCAGTATATAGGCTACTGCTTGGTAATCAGTATTCGAAATATTTCTCTCAAAAGAAGAAAAATTAGTTCTTTGTTCAGAAATGAGTCTTTTTACCGAAAAAGGAAATATTACGCGAATACTCGCATTCTGGAAATACTAATACACGAAACCATCCTTGATATTTATATGATAAAGCCCGGGTAAAAAGAACTTTCCGGTTATTAGGTATGTTTTGCTTTATTGTCTGTAGCGTTATGAAACAAAAAAAATGTCATCATACTTAGTAGATCTGGACAGCGTTTTACTAACGCACTTGCGATTTACGTAAGTTTACACGTAATCGTAAAGTTACGATAATTCTTACGGAAAAACTTACGCAATGTTAGTAAAACGCTGCCCTGGAAAATAGAATATATTTATATAATATACATATTATTAAACGCAATAAGGAATACTGTTATTAAGTTCTCAATTTATAACATTGTGTGACATATGGAGTTAAAAACAACAAAAAGTGTAGGATTGCCAGCAAAATTTGAGAGTTGTTAAATCTTACTTAAAACCTTTTTTCCACTTAACTGATACTCAAACCATTATTTCTAAGGAAAATCACGGACTTTAATTTAAATCCGTGGGAAAATGTAGTACAGATATTAGTTTTAAGACTTAATTTATCAGTAAGAACAACGCATGTGGTGTTATTTTACTTTCGGGATTCTATTCTTACAGGAATTAATAACCACAATACATTATTATTTGTCTTTAATCATACGTGGGGTAAATTGAAAAATGTCATACACAGACTTATAATTATATGTTACACTTGAAATGTGTCCATAGTGCAGGGGTGCCCCCACTCTCCGATGTTACTCTAGGTCAAATATTTTGTGAGCTTCATGTGCCATACACCAGGTGCACAACTACACATGCTGATCAACATTACTGTATAGTTTCATGACTCTAGGTCATAAACTTTTTGAGCTATGTGCGACACAAATGTTAATTGACGGACGGACGTGCCAACATTTGGGGTTTATGTGCTTTTTCTTTGATCTTTAGATGGCATTTTCCCCCATAAACCAGTTAAATTACCACATAAACCAGTCGGTTTATGAGATTTCCTTCTTTTTTTTAACTTAAATTATGGACGGAATGAAGCTCATAGACCATTGGATGTTCGCCCGGATGGACGGACGGACAGACGGACGGACAGACGGACAAGGGTAAATCTAAATGTCCCCCCATTGTTGGGGCACAAACATTCAACACAAAACATAGATGCATATTAATGATGTAAAAATGGCTTCGAGATAATGCAATATTATTATTTTTTTATTCTGAGCCTCGGTTTCGAGTCAAAGGATTATCATTTGTCAGCATAGGTTCTATTCAGGTATCTGACCAATCAAAAACTAGTTCCCGAGAACTGAGTTTTAGCAGATCTTTTTATCCTTGCACCCAGACATTTTCCAAAGAATCGCTAAAAAGCCATTAAAGCAAACTCCTTGTCAACAAAATGTAATCTTAAATAAATACAAGGGGCATATTTTGATAAGTGACAATGGCAGCGCGTTTTTATAAATAAGTCTTACCTGTGAAAAATGATTAGTAGAGTCCTTTGAAATATTCCCATCGTCCTCTACACACTTTTCCAGCCTCAGAATCCATTTCGAAAAAAGCATTTTGAACTGTTCTTTGGGTATACTGTTTATACACTGATAGTCTTCCGACGGTATTACGGATTTCGAATAAAGTAAGCAAATGGCGCACACTTTAACTTTTCTTTCAAGATGGAAAACACATAAGACGCACTAAGGCCCGATATGTCACTTATCCACGGTATATCTTGCATCTTAATCAACTATAGCTATACTAGTTCTGATGTCTTTTTCAGAGGTAGCGGAAATTGGCCGCCCCTGACGGTGATCATACTTTTTTAACATAAGTTCTACTTTCCTTAAATATTGACACCCACATGGTAATTGAACGATATGGAAGGACATTTTCTCCATAAACTAAATCTAGATCCGCATTTACTTTTGCAATAAGCTCTTTACTCCTCTTTCAAATCACAATGCAACTCGGCTTTGTTTACAATCATTATACAATACCACATGTATTTAAATGACCTGCTAAGATTTTATTGCACGTGCAAGTCGTGCGAAACAGACTGTTGGTTAGAAAAATCAATAATCTTTCCAACGGTATATTTTACATGTATTTTCACGTGCAAATCATGGTTAAATTGAGTTGTTGCCACTTATTAAAATATGCCCCTCGTATTATGTTGGGGAGGACTTGATTAAAGAATAATTAATTTTTTGGGGGACAAAATATGTCAACTACCATAGCGTACTAAAATATATTCATGAAGGTAGCAACTTTTGATAGATCTCAAGTGTAGAAGTTGCATTCAATGATGAAACATAAATTGACATATATATCTATTATATTCAAATATAAAAAAGGAAATTCCAAAGGCCTGTTTTGTTTTAAGTTATTATTATTGATTTGTAAAATGTGTCAACAGCATGTATGATATAACTTAATGTTGGTGCTCCATAAATCGAGCATATGACAGGAAAATTTTATATATCCAACTGTTCCAGACATCAATAATTGACATCTCATCTCTGCAGTTGATTATCTGATCCTATTTTCATGGCATATATTTCAGAACTTTGCAAAGCGTTTTCTTTTTTTCATTTTGACGATATCCGTCAGAAACAGCGCTATGACTTTTATGAGCAAATATTTCAGATAATATTAAGAAAACGCTTAATAAAAGTAACGCAACTCCTCTTAATGATATAGTTCATAAACACCACATGTATGTTCATGTTTGTGTGCGTTTGCAACAACAACAAAAAAAACAACAAGTGTTCATAAGATCAGATGCAAATACAAATTAGAATTCCTGTTACCAATATTATTGTAAAATTTGCCTGACATTTATTTGTTTGATTAGCAGTTATCATACTTAATTCTAAAATGAAATCTGAATTTTCGATTCATTTTCCCGTCTATAAAACCCCATACAGCTTCTGTTAATTTGCAATTCACATTGTTTGGAAATTTTTGTTATTAAAACTACCCTGCATATCAAAAACAAACGTTTAATAACATATTTTACATTCCAACACTTTTTCATTTTAAATTTTGCTTTATGGTTATATAATTTTTACGTCATAAATAAATTCGTAAATTCGTTGTTTGCTGTTAATTTATTGCCTAATATTTACATTTTATTGCCTAATATTTACATTTTGTTGCCTAATTTTTACAATTTATTACCTAATATTATCATTTTATTGCCTAATATCTACATTTTATTGCCTAATATTTACGTCATCCTCAGAGTTATATATACATTTCGTTACATGTAATTTTAAATCCTGAACAAAAGGAACCTGTGCATTTCATTTTACATTATTTTATGTTGTAAAGACAGAAAGATTAAGGTTTCTTGTCAGTTATGTGTACTAATTGTTTTCTTATAACAGACGCGTTCTCGCAAAATGACGAAACAGACCGAAAAACTCGTTTTTCGAAAATTGACAAAATGACAATTTTGGCCGTTTTGGGCATTCTATACCAGAGAAAATAACATGTACTGGGTACTTGAAAAACTTAAGAAACTCTTCAAGTGTTTATACCAAGAGTAATTGGACGTACTATCTTTTAAGTTTTAAACCCAAAAACATTTCATTTACGACGGCAGTATGCAGTTCTATTTTAAAATTCACGTCTTGGCAGTATTTGACAGCTGATATAAGCTTTCTAATCATTTCTTAAACTTTTTTTTCAACACGTGTGCACTTGCATTTATTATATAAACACTTTATAGAACAAAATAATTATACTGATTAATTCTGGACTATCTTTTTTTTTTATTCAAATTTGATACATCCGTGATCGAACTGAATAGAACGGCTTTGAGTTTCGGAATTGCATTATCTTTGAATTGAAATGGAAATCGGTTGCCCATTACTACCTCGATTAAGTGCCTATCCCTTCTTTTTGATTTTATTTTTACTTCTGTTCTATAATTGTGGGTTTTCTTTGATAATTATACATTAGAAGCCATAGAGAAATAACAGGTTCATAAATGTTATTTTTTTCATCTCGTATGTAGATCATTTCAGGGTAAGACAGTAAAGAAATTACTTTTTTCTTCTTAAATGTCAACAAATTGCCCATCCCTTTATGTCAAAGAAGGGAAAAATAGATATAATTTCAATTTTAAAGTTAAATTTTTAATCTACAGTGATCTGCCTAACATAAATAATAAGATGTAGGCGGTGTTAACCAATTTTATACATTTTTAAAAAAATATCTTCAGATATTTTTTTCCCTAATATTTCATTAAAAGGTCTGTTAAAGATTAGATATACTCAAATGACATTGAAATAGTCAGTTCTTTTTTCTCTTGGTGAAACGATAATTATATTCATGATTTATGGAAACTCAAAAGAAGACACCATGGTAACGCTATTCTCGTTATCTTGCATTATATTTGTCTGTTTTTTGTTTGTTATTTCAATGTAAAATCAGGTATTAAATGTGATGAAGCCCTTGCATGGGGTTTCAGTAAAGAAAGTCATAGTGCGGGGTTCAAATAACAAATGAAAATCTTACTTTTATTCAGTTCTTTCCGGTGAAATTTACCGGAAGTCAAAACAAAAAAAGAAGTTTATGGCGGAAAATTCATAAAATGAATATATGTATTTAAATACGATGAAAACATGAACCTATTATCAAGCAAGCTATTGTTGTGCTAATATAAACTCATATTTAAATATATTTGATTTTATCAGGAACATTAGAAAAAAATGTTAATAAACGTGCATCGAAGATATAAAAAATCCGGTGCAAGATGGTCTATGATTATATATTCCTTACGTCATAGACATTTAGCGTTTGAACCCGATTCAGTTTTTCTTTTACAAATTCTGCTCTGTTTTAATTTTGTCGCCAGAGGATTTTCAATCTGACAAATTGTGTAAATAAACTAAAGATATTCCTTCTGATAATTGTGTTCATAAACGGAAGATCTTCCTTCTGAAAAATGTGAACATAAATGGAAGGTCTTCCGTCTGAAAAATTGTGTACATAAAAATAAAAAACGGAAGATCTTCCTTCTTAAAAATTCTGTACATAAACGGAAGATCTTCCTTCTGATAAAGTGTGTACATAAACGGAATATCTTCCTTCTGAAAAATTGTGTACATAATTGGAAGATTTTCCTTCTGGCAAAATGTGTACATAAACGGAAAATCTTCCTTCTGAAAAATTTGAACAAAAACGGAAGATCATCCTTCTGAAAAATTGTGTACATAAACGGAAGATCTTCCTTCTGACAAATTGTGTACATAAAGGGAAAATCTTCCTTCTGACAAATTGTGTACATAAACGGAAGATTTTCCTTCTGATAAATTGTGTACATAAACGGAAGATCTTCCTTCTGAAAAATTGACAATATAACGGAAGATCTTCCTTCTGACAAATTGTGTACATAAACGGAAGATCTTCCTTTTGAAAAATTGTGTACATAAACGGAATATCTTCCTTCTGAAAAATTGTGTACATAATTGGAAGATCTTCCTTTTGGCAAATTGTGTACATAAACGGAAGATCTTCTTTCTGAAAAATTTGAACATAAACGGAATATCTTCATTCTGAAAAAGTGTGTACATAAACGGAAGATCTTCATTCTGAAAAAATTGAACATAAACGGAATATCTTCATTCTGAAAAAGTGTGTACATAAACGGAAGATCTTCATTCTGAAAAATTGTGTACATTAATGGAAGATCTTCCTTTTAAAAAATTGTGTATATAATTGGAAGATCTTCCTTCTGGCAAATTGTGTACATAAACGGAATATCTTCCTTCTGACAAATTGCGTACATAAACGGAAGATTTCCCTTCTGATAAAGTGTGTACATAAACGGAATATCCTCCTTCTGACAAAATATGTATATAAACGGAAGATCTTCCTTCTGACAAATTGTGTACATAAATTGAGAACCCTCCTTCTGACATATTGTGTACATAGGTGAAAGATTTTCCGACTGATAAACTGTATTTATAGACGGAGGATTTTCCTTCTGACAAATTGTGTACATTACGGAAAGATCTTCCTTCTGACAAATTGTGTACATAGAGTAAAAATCTTCCTTCTGACAAATTGTGTACATAAACAGAAGATCTTCCTTCTGACAAATTGTGTACATAAAGGAAAGATCTTCCTTCTGAAAAATGTGAACATAACAGAAGATCTTCCTTCTAAAAATGTGAACATAAACGGAATATATTTCCTTCTGAAAAAATTCGACCATAGACAGAGGTTCCTCCTTCTGACAAATTGTGTACATAGGTGGAATAACGTGTGTATATAAATGTAGGACTTTTTCATTTGACAATGTGTGCATTTAGACGAAGATTCTTCATTCTGACGAAGTGTTTACAAAAACGGAGGACATTCCTAGAAACAAATTGTATACAAAGAGGATTTTCCTTCAGAAAATTGATTGTGTACATAGATGGAGAATTTTCCTACTGACAAACCTAGACAGAGAACTTCCTTCCTTAAAAATATGTAACATGTAGACAATTGTCAAAATATGCATCTGAAAACAAAAACAACAAGATAAAAACAAGAGTATTTTATGTAAATATATTTATTAAATATTTCAATTTTATTATGTACATTAATATCAACAATAAAAATTAATACATCAAAATGTGTGTGAAATGTATTAATTATACAATAAGTAAAATAATACATTATATCTTAAAGGCCCATCATGCCTCAGATATGATCTCATTTTTATTTCTCAAAAACTTTTTTTCATTTTTGGTATCTTGTTACAGTTTCCAAAAAATAAAATAGTCTTTTGATATATTACTGAACTTCTTTTTTGTATTTTGCTCTATTTGAAATATGTATGATTATATTGAAAAAGTATTTTGTATGGAAGTCAAAATACTACTTTGTTTACATGTTGCAACCTTTACAACCCATTACTGCACATTCTTAAGTTGTTTAATATCTAACATGCTCTAAAATAAATGTTATAATAGTATTAAACTAATGTTTGATATTTCTAAAGAATAAAAATACCATGAATATCTGACGCATTATGTTCCTTTAAGTAAAAAAACAAAACAATAGATCAAGAAAAGTGACAGGCTATTACACATGTTTACATTTAAAGTTTTAAGTTAAGTAATAGTTTAACATAAGTAGGAGGAACATAAAAGGTTTAAACATTTTCAATCGGTGTCTCCTCTTCACTAGCTTATAAGCTATTTTAATCATTTAATATTTTAATATAGCTTCAAGAATTATACATACTGGACCAAACATTCCTTTCGACTAAACAGGAGTCTCATAAGGCCAAAATTTGACATAGGCGGAGTTAAAGTACGCAGATAAAGAAGGAAATTTGACGGGACTTTAGAAATTCTTCGACTTACGCGGAATTTTGAGTAAGGCGAGTTTCACTTATTCAGAGTCAACTGTATTTATTTGATATCTCCTTAGATTATTTATTCGGCCAACTTTATACTTTCTAATTAAAACTGAGGGAAATAATATGTCAATTTTGCATATGATTTGAAGATCCAGTACAGTTTTAATTAATATCAAGAGGATTTTGAAAATTTTAAAACTTCTGTACATGGTATATTTTTGTCCATCTTTTTTCTTGTATCATTAAAAACATAATTCTACAAGCAAGAACAATTTCCAAGAGGATGTTGAAAGATTTAAGATTTCTGTACATCTTTTACAATTGTTTATCCTTCTATTTCCTTGCAAAATTCAAAATTGTAGCGGGATACATCAAGCATTTTAAAAAAGAATATCACAAAATAAAGGACGGAAAATTAATCATTAAGTTAGGTAATAATTGTTTTAATAAAGCATTATATCTGAGAAGAGCTGATATGGACAAAAAGGGAGCAACGTTCACAGGACGCAGCCCCACTGCATCAAGCAACATAGGATCACTGGAAAAAGCACCTTTTGATGCCCCGAACTCAAAGGTGAAAGTTAACTCGAGGCATCTGATAGAAAAAGTTTTATGAAAATTAAATATAAACATACTTTGTAGCATTATCAGTAATAATAAAAGAATAATCAAGAATAAAAAGATAATATTTATAAGTTTTGTTGTCATGCTTTGTTTATTTGAAACAATAATATCATTGGTTTGAAATAACAAATTTCGACTTAAACGTGTTTCGTGATATTGTATTTCAATTTAATATATAAATAATTTATTGTATGAGAATTGTATGAAAAATGTATTGTATTGATCAATGTACTATGATATTGTGTATAATGTTGAGCAATGAAAAAATATGTCAAAATAAACTATTGCTTTGGTCTGCCTTATAATCCTCCCTTTTGTAATTGGTTAAATCATTACTAAAGGCATTTATGTTCTATGTGCTAAGTACAGGTTAGTTCCTGGAACGGATTCAAGAGTGTTTCTATAAGCTTATAGCTTTCAACACAAACGAACTAAAATAAATTCGTATAAATAAGTTTAAAAGAATAGTAAGTATTCATATGTCAATTAAGTTAGAAGAATATGATTATGTATAAAAGCGACAGTATCTAGATGAATAAAACAATCCTAAAAATAAGAATTTATATTGTATAAATAACACTTTTAATTTTCAAGTACAATGCAAATTATGGCATAATTTACTAATTTTTATCATCAAAATCATTACTCGTTACTAATGACATAAAACATTTTTCTGAATAAATTAACAGGCAATATCTTTACTCTGTATATATGCCTTAAGATTGGTTATATCATTTTTATCAAAAGAATAAGAACAATTAAAAGAATCGTAAACACAAATCTGGAAGCACGCTGCTTAACTTTAATAAAAGTAAGACTTTTAAGCACAAATAACAAGAGAAAGAATGTTTTGTAATAAAAAAATGATGAAATAAACATGTTTGGAATCTAATTATTTTGTTTCTTATATTTATCAGTTAAAGTTAATCTAAATACTAGGATCCTTAAAAGGCATCAAGGCATGATTTAAATGGTTGCATTCTGGGTAAAGTTGAGTCTTTTACATTTATATTATGATTTTTTTCGGTCATAGGTTGTCTGCTTTCATTTTAACTTCCGGTACAGGAAAGAAGTGAATAAAAGGAAACGGAAGTATGTATAAGCTGTGTGAATAAATCCCTTTTCATACAGATCCAAACGTTTTTTTTTTTAATTTTCACAACGTTAGATCAAATGGTTCTTTTACATATTTATAAAACAGCAAATAGAACATCACTTGTATTAAAATTTTCTACATTTCGACAAACTTAAGCAAATAGTTATGCATATTAACAGTATTTAAATATAAGAAAAGATGGATCTTCAACTGACAAAAAAAAACACAACACCACAGTAAAAAAAATAAATATTGACTCTCAAACATCCAAAGGCTTCATTTTTTACCTTTTTACCATGTATTAACCATGCAACAATTTCATTTAAATAACTCTCGAACAACCATGTTATGCTAAGTTATAACTTAAAAAATTTTAACGAATACTTAAATAAATGAAAACTGTTCCATATTGGACGTAAGTATTAAAACTTGTGGCGACGTGACTAAGCAGTAACGCCTCGGACAAACAATCTAAGGACTGCTAGCCGCGTTAGTTAAAACCCTGTTATGGGAAACCAGATATTTCCTTGAGCAAGAATCTTGAAAATATTGTTTAAAATTATTTGGTTCCAGGAACGGATTAAATAGTTTATCTACAATCTTATATCTTCCTACACAATCGAACTTAAATACATTCTGTATGATCTAAACAATCACACCAAAAACGATGATTAAACGTTTTTAATCGTCAGTTATTTTCATGTATTTTTTCTGAATTTTATACATTTTTTTATACATTTTGAAGTTTCCTTTTTAAGTTTTCTTTTATGCATGTTAACAGACACATGATATCTAAAAAAATTGCTTCCATCAGCCAAACATGATGAATTAGTTCGCTGCAAATGCTAACAAATAATATCCAAAAACTAGTTCGTGAAAATTCGGAATACTTCGTCATTTTACGTGTTTAATTATGATCACGTTCATGCAAGCGTCAATAAATGTCTTATAATGTGCAATGCAATCTTTGTGAAGTAAACGCTTTTAACAAATATATAAGATACATAACGCGTCGAGGTTTGTGAAATTTGCACGCACCAATTAAGGATTTAATTTCGTTATATGATATTAAAAATAAAATCTTAAGACAAAAATACAGATAGGATAGTAAAAAGGTAGTTATATAATACTGTTTCTGGTTTATAAATTTCAAATATTGTCATTCAATGTAAGTAAATCAAGGTTTAAGCTACCTTTGCATAATCACATGACATACATTGTATGTCCATGATTTATATACAATAAAAGACGAGGTAAAATCAAGTCGTTGAACAAGATTCTATGTACAGCGATATGTTTCATGATCAATTACTATGATTTACCACCTTTGTACATTGTCAATAACAATGTTATATACATTTGTACATGGTCAATAACAATGTTATATACATTTGTACATGGTCAATAACAGTGTTATACTATTGTACATTTGTACATGGTCAATAACAGTGTTATACTATTGTACATTTGTACATGGTCAATAACAGTGTTACTACATTTGTACATGGTCAATAACAATGATAAACTCCATTTGTACATGGTCAATAACAATAATATACTGCATTTGTACATGGTCAATGATATACTACATTTGTACATGGTCAATAACAATGATATACTACATTTGTACATGGTCAATAACAATGATATACTACATTTGTATATGGTCAATAACAATGATATACTACATTTGTATATGGTCAATAACAATGATATACTACATTTGTACATGGTCAAACAATAATGATATTATACTTTTTGTACATGGTCAATAACTATAGTATACTATGATATAATTAGACAAAATACAAATTGAAAAGGAAATATCGAATAATTCGTTGTTAAGTATAAAGTTACACTGACCGAACTACAAAAATGTAACTAAAGTTTAACATACTGGCAGATTTAAAGAGGCATCAACGGGGTTACTAACCTTTAACCTGCAGGAACCGCAAGCTAAAAGCCTTTATCACAATTATAGAACCCGCTTATTTTTGTATTTTAACATTGACATCCCATTAATTTTAAATAGACTGTTCCTTCAACAAGAGCTGTCATCAGAACTGCGTGGTTTACATGGTTCTTGATTGTTAAACAAGTGCCTGGATAATGTAGAATTCTTAAAGTTGAAGAAAAGGGTCATGATTCTGTCAAAATCCAGGTTAGCGTTATGGACCTTAAACAGTGACCATCTGTTATGCTCTTAAATAAGTGTGTGAAATTTCAAGCCGTTCCTTTCAGTAGTTTTAGAGATACCAACTTTCATCACACAAATACTAAACCAAAGTGGGACACGGACGCCGGGTTTAATATTCTTTCAATCGGGCAAATCCAATATACAAATTCAGCAGGACATGGGTCAAATTACGTTTTTCTTTAGTTCGGTACATATACTGACAAACATTCTTTCAAGCCAGCGCATTTACAATAAAATGAACACATATAAGTAGGTACTTGGATTTTCTTGCTTTTTATACATTTAACAATTTAAATTAGGATATTTAAATAACACCGAATGATTATTTACATGTACATATAGCTCTTGTTATATACAAAATCTTACTCTTAAGTCAATAAAGGCAAATAGCTATTTATGTCTGTAATAGGAGGTAAATTTGTTTAAATTGAAATCATTCATAAGCATTTTTTGTGTCAATGCAAGTAAGATTAATTACAAATAACCTTTGCAGCATTTTATGAAATATTATAACAAAAATCACAGTTCATTTTAACCATGTTTTTAAATTATTTTTTTTCACTCTGTGGACATATACTTGAAGTTATAATAAAAATCCGGATAATTAACAGAGAAGCATGTCAAAGATTCCACAACGTACAATCTGAGACCGTTTTTTTTGCAAATTCTGAATAATTTATGCAACTCTTCTTGTATTGTAAAGTTTCAAATATGGTCCCTTTGCAATGGATATGCTATAAGCTTGATGATTATGTGTCCAGAAAGGAATGCATGATAAGAAAGGTTACACCTGACAGCCAAACACTGGTGGCGTTTGACCTGAAGACACGTCACTCAGCATAGACAGTCTTTCTAAATGTTTGTAAATGACAGACATTGCCATACGTTCCTGGGGCTGTCTCTTCCAACAGCTCATCATTATTTTCCCAACCTCTTCCGGGCAAGTTGCTGGGCAGTCCAGCAGATGTCCGTCTATAATGTACTGAATGACCTTTAAAAGAACCGGGTAATTTGAAACATACAAATGATATTTTCAGAATACTAATATAAGAAAAAATAAAAATGTACAAAATTTTCATGTCCAATTATACATGCATATATTTGTAACTGAAGTTTTTCTGAGTGTTTTTAAAATTCATATTTCTTCAGATTATATTGTTGTCCTTTTTGAAATTATGTATAAAAACATAATCATAATGGCCCTATGTGAAACGTACAATGTAGCCCCTAAACTAAATTAATTTAATTAATTATAAATATGTTACATTCACTTTTTGATATTTGAACTGATTTGAATGTAATGTAAAAGTTATCACTATCACAGTAATTACACCATCAATTCATTTCTTTTTTATAATTGCATAGCATGTACTTATCATTTAAAATCAGTTTAAAAACAGTTTTGGTTTTAATATTTATTGCATTCGTTACAGTGAGTCTACTTAATTTTTTTGACACAATGGGACTGAAAATATTTTTTCCAAGATTTGTGTACAATTTGATGTAGGTCTGGACCAATAACTTGTTTATTCCCTCGCCCAATTTTTCAAGAATGATCATTTTCACTGTGCAAAGTGACTCAAAAATGTAAAGCGTTGCAACGCATTCTACTCAAATCGGGCTAAGAATCACACACAATGGATATTCAGATTAATTATGAGTATATAAGTATCAGTTGCTTATTTTTCTGTTTTAAGTGCTATACTTGATAGATGTGTTAGAATTTTTTTTTGTTTTTAGACATTTTGACCTCAATGTTCGTTTAACACACTGCATACAATAATTATCGTAAATAAAATAGCACTGTTCTTGTATATGAAACCGACAGAGTAAAAATCTCACCTCGTGATTCGATAAATGGAACCATGGTTGTTTCCCATATGAGAAAATTTCCCACAACACCACCCCAAAACTCCAGATGTCTGATTCTATGGTAAATGTACGATATAATAATGATTCTGGGGGCAACCATCTTACTGGTAACATGACGCTTCCGCCAACCTAGAAAATAAATGAGCCGCGTCATGACAAAACCAACATAATGGGTTTGCGACCAGCATGGATCAAGACCAGCCTGCGCATCAGCGCAGTCTGATCAGGATCCATACTGTTCGCTATCAGTTTCTCTACTTGTAATAGGGTTGGTAAGCGAAAAGCATGGATCCTGATCAGACTGCGCGGATGCGCAGGCTGGTCTGGATCCATGCTGGTCGCAAACGCATTATGTTGGTTTTGTCATGGCGCGGCTCAAATCATTAAACTTTTGATACAAACAACGAACTCATATAAAGTCTACATACTCAGTAGATGCAATGACGTTCCATAAGCTAGCTGGATAACATAATGACATGAAATAATTCAAAGTCCATTGAAGCAGTAAGGGGCAAGTGATTTGAAGTCAACGACTTAAATCATTTGGCCACGGACGCCCCTGAACGATTCATATTAAAGTTTATATATTTTCAAACTATAATTTGCAACTGAACTGACTTCTGTTTCAAAAAGTATAAATGTTTATTTATTTTCAAACTATTATGTGCAAATAAACTGGCATCTGTTTCAAAAAAGAAATGAATGTTTATTTTTAAACTTAAATTGAAAATGCTTTGACTTCTTTTTCAAATATATAAAATGTATGAGTATTTTCAAGGTGTAAACCAGCAAAACAAGTCATGCAGGGCCAAAATATTACAACTTAATTTTATACAACATAACTGATGACGTCATTACCTTATAATAATCTGTACTATAAATATCACGTGACATCCCGAAGTCTCCTATTTTGACAACTAACGAATCTCCTACTAAACAATTCCTTGTCGCCAAATCACGATGAACAAAATGGTGTGATGCTAAATATGACATTCCATCAGCGACCTGCAAACCTGAAAATTTGACATTTAATTATAAGATATCTACAAAAAAATAAACACGTTCTTGTAAATATTCTTCATAATTTTCTAAGATGTATTCAAATTTCAACCTTACTGTCGTGCCTGCTATATTAACTAGTAGTGCCCATTGCAAGAGGTAGTCTATATCAATAAGATGTTAAAAATCTGGAAACAAAGTGATCCCTTTGGAAGAATTAATCACAACAAAATTACATGAAAATTGCAGACCCGGTTTGATTGAGTCTATACATGAGGGATAATGAAAAAGTGCAACATCCCTCACCAATCTCCCTAGCACCGGCTTGAGCGGTACTCAATTCTCAATACTTAATAGTGCTTAAAAGTAATACGTGGTATTTCCTGGAATCATTTTTATCCTTTGGCATCGTAATCAAACATATTCATCGATTCCATCACCATCGACTATTATTTTGAGTATGGAAATATTACTTATTCAAGTTGTGAAGGTTTCTGAACTATGAAGTGTAATTAAGGAATATTTGCATCCTGGTCGCTCCTTGAAATATTAATGACTAATTCTATACGGATATTATTATAGCTTGATTAAGACTAACGATCGTACAATAGTCTTGTGAAGTCAAGTAATAATATATATCTATTTCGAAGACCAGACCAATTATGCAAAGCTTATATCTTTAATGACATGTCTCGTATAGATACCACAGTATTATTTGCTAGATGAATCAAGCGACTTGAAACAGAAAAGAGAAGCAATAAAGACAAACTAAACACGGACGAAAATGATGGAATAGTGCGTAGAAGGTTAAGAGCATATCTGCAAATGTTTCTTTACTTTCAATAGAATCATATGATGTATCTAAAACCTCAAATAGTCATAAATGGAAATATTACAGAACGCAAAAAGGGCAAAATTGAAATGTTACAGGGTTTGATCAAGCCAAGTCTGAACAATTTTTATGCCGTGTTTGTTGTCATCATTTTTATTTACTTTGTACTTGGGTATGACGTAAATACTTTGACTATTTTTCAAGATGTAGAGACTTAACAGTCTTTGGAAGATGTAAAACATTGTTTGTTTGTTTCGTTTTACGGCGTACCAACACAAGTCATATGGCACCGAAAAAGGAAGAATGGATCTGGCAAAGCCTCGTGTGATACAAACTTCAAACCAACACCAGGTTTTTAAACCACCTTACCTGTTGAAGCTAAGAAATGCCTCGATTCAAGTTATTCGAACTCATTTAGTCGCCTTCTGCGATCACGCAGGAATAAAGGATGGTTGCAATTCTTATGCCTCAATCGTTAAAGACAACCACAAGGGAATGTAAATCATTAAAGTAGAATGAAACGTCATACTATATACTACTATATGTAACACTTACTCACCTATGTGAAGTAAATCTGACTCGTTTAACATGGAATTGGGACGGAGATTACCAAATATAGATGCATCAGGACCATGTTTTCTGAAATAAAGCAAAAAATCTTAAATTCAGCAAATCTAAAAATAACCAAATGAGCCGTGTCACGACAAAACCAACATAGTGGGTTTGCGACCAGCATGGATCCAGACCAGCCTGCGCATCCGCGCAGTCTGATCAGGATCCATGCTGTTCGCTATCAGGTTCTCTACTTGTTATAGGGTTTGTGAGCGAACAGCATGGATCCTAATCAGACTGCGCGGATGCGCAGGCTGGTCTGGATCCATGCTGGTCACAAACCCATTATCTTGGTTTTGTTGTGACACGGCTCAAATATACTCGTAGATGCATCAGTAACATGTTTTAAAGTTAACACAAAATTGTTGCGTTAGGAACATGTTTTCTGAAACAAAGCTTTTTTTTTTTAAAGTAAATCAAATAAAGATATATTATTACCATGTTTTCTGAAACAAAGCTTTTTTTAAAGTAAATCAAATAAAGATATATTATTACCATGTTTTCTGAAACAAAGCTTTTTTTTAAAGTAAATCAAATATAGATACATTGGGACCATGTTTTCTGAAACAAAGCTTTTTTTTAAAGTTAATCAAATATAGATACATTGGGACCATGTTTTCTGAACCAAATTATTTTAAAATTCAAATGAATATAGATGCGTTGGGACCATGTTTTCTGAAACAAAGCATTTTTAACATTAACCAAATATAGATGCGTCAGAGTCATGATTTTTTTAAACAAATCACGTCTAAAGTTAATCAAATTAAATATATGTATATGTTAAGACCATGTTTTCCGAAACAATTTTTTTTTAAAGAAGACCAAATGTTGACGCGTCGGGGCAATATTTTCTGAAACACAGATTTTTAAAGCTAACTAAATATAGATAGGCCAGGACCATGTTTTCTGAAACAAATCATTTGTAAAATTAACCAAATATAAATGCATGAGGATTATGCTTTCTAAAACATAGCATGTCGAAAGCGCCTCCGTGGTCGAGGGGTTAGAGTCGATGACTTCTAATCCATTTACCTCTCTGTCGTGGGTTCGATCCCCGGGAAATGCTTTGGTAGTTTAGCGTGGAAGAAGGTAGTCTATGACTGGTGTAACTCTCCAGGAACGATGGTAAGGAAACTACCCGCCTATATGACTGAAATACTGTTGGGAAAAGGCGTAAAATGAAACAAAGCATGTCGAATTTTCGACAGTTACAAACGCTACGGTTTTAATCATTCACAGAAATTCCATGCTGAGATTGTTCTGCAAAATGATTACAATTGTGTAGATGAAGTCGCAAAAGAAAGTTTGTCAAACAAACTGATTGTTTTAGATTTTCCCCAAAGTCGTTGAAATAAATATTTTCATCGTATTTTTCATTTTATTTTCATTACTATCAAAGTAATCAATGAGCAGATGCAAATTTAAGCATGAGAAACTAGATAATATGTGTAGAAAAGAGTAAGAAGGTTTGGAAGAAAGTTTTGAAAACTTAATACAAAGTACATAAAAGTAATAAATTTGTTTGAAATAAGCTTCAATTTCAGAAATATCTCAATTAAATATTACATGGACATATTCGTCTGTTTTTTTTTAATGTTGGCTTTACGTCACTTCAACACAGCATAAAGTCATATGGCTACTTTCCAACTTAACAGGTGGAGGAAAACTCAGGTGACCCTCCGTGCATTTTTTCAGGAGCAAGATGGCGAATAAGTAGACTCATCTAAAAAAATGTAATCATAAAAAATAGCAAAAGTCACAGAAAAAGAGTTCTGTGTCATAATTTGTGTTTATGTCTTATTTATTCAACATTTCATATAAATCTGTTCGCGAACATTAAATTAAAAATATTCTTTGTTAGCAAGAAAATGGACATCAGATACCTTGTCTATCTTACCTTAAATAGTTATTTAAATCGCCGTTCTGCATATATTCAAATATCATCATACAGGTGTCCTCCTGCACACAGACACCATAAAATGTCACTATATTTTTATGATCCATATTTGTAAGCACTTCAGCTTCTCTTTCGAAGTCTTTTAGTGAATCTTCTGTCATATCATTTTTGAGCATTTTAATAGCAACCATTACATTTTCACCTTCCTTTGGCATGTTTTCACACCGACCAAGATATACCCTTCCGAAGGCACCTTCGCCAAGTGGCTCAATGCAGCTTACAAACTCGGGACGTATATGGTTAATAGCTGTAAAATTTAAAAATAAAATGGAACAAAAATATGGAAGATGCATATATACAAAAATATGAAAGATACATATGCATGAAAAATGACTTTATTTAGTCTACAAATCTAAAATATCTTTTTAAAGTTTATTCAATTTTCACGTATTGTTAGAGACGGTTAGAAAGTTTTTCAGCACTGTTTCTATGTTGATAATAATAAAAATCAGATTGATTTGAGTAAATAGAAAACTTTTAAATATTGCAGAAAAGTCATTTTATTGACAATAGTACCATTGTAACTTTAAGAATAAACTTACATGACTTAGTTTTTGAGAATTTAATTTATTTTTATTTTTTGCATTTTTTTAAAAAAACATTTTTTAAAAATCTTTGTACCTAAATCTAGAAAATCAGGTTTACTACAATAATTGAGGTTTTCCACAATCTGGTACGACGTGAGTGGCATGCTTTCGTGGTTATGTGGAGAATGGGGCCCCACATCTCTAGCAAACCTCTTCGGATCGAGTCTCTTAAACTTTATATAACACAGGCTAGAGATGATCATGGTAGTGGCAAAGAGGATCACACCAACACCAATGATGATATATATCTGAATAAAAATAGAATGATAAATACTTTTTCAAAGGAACCCCCCCCCCCCCCATCCTGAACACATAAAATTTGAAATTCACACATAATTCAAATCTTAAATCTGAAAACTCAAAATGAAAATGATTTTTTGGACTGTTCTTAGCTCGGTTTGAGAGAAAAACGTTGCAATGCGTTTTTCTAAAATCAGTGAACTTGGCGAATTTATAAATTCTTACTTGGATGTTTTTATCTTCTTTCTGCTCGTGTTTTATTTTACCGACTGAACTATTCCCATCGTCCTCATTTGTTGTTGGAACAAAAGGATTAAGATTGAAGCTACCACCTGAATGAACTCGACCCCCTGACACGTCTGTAAAGACATAAATATTGGTAATGTAAGATTAGAAAAGACAAACGATTCAAAACACAATGTACTCTGCACACATCAAATACTCATTTATTGTAACTTGGAAATTGTGTTAGGAACCAGAAATGTCTCCCAAGCGTAGTGAAATCAAAAATAGACTAGATTTCGCAGAATTTGTATGATTAAGTATATATGTTCCTAAGAGTTTATGACAACGGACATATCGGAAACGTATTTGTAAAATGAAATGTCATGTAGAAGTCAGATAGTACGTTAATTTATACAACATGCATTCACGTGATACAATACCGTATCATGTCTCGAATAAGTCAAATAAACAGCCCATTTCAATCTGATATTGTATTAAAAACAATTACAAATAAATTTCTACAAATTTAGAATCAGAACAATTTTCTATGCCTTGCAATCGTCAGTTACGTTTCATTTCCTCATTTCCCGGCACTTTTGACATCTGCAAATTTTTGGTACATGGACGGTGTACGGTGCCTAGTAGGGCGCCTTGACGGTGTATCTGGTTAATGCCGGGGCAGCTTTCTGTGTGGAAGTCGCCTTGTTCTTAATCTTTAAGGATTATCCATACTTTAATCGCTTAATATCAACTTCCATTGGGTATAAATCGTGATAAAACCTCAATCGGTATTTTTTTCTGACAGTTTTCGTGTTACCTATTTCAGTACGTTTTTATCATGTGGGACGGTGTTTCTTAATTTGTCGCTAACCTATTATTTGAGAAAAAAGGAATGCAGCAATATGCCAGCTCCCATACATGCTCATTATGGTCCGTAACTTACGTCCTAAATAACTCACGTGCTAAATTACTCAGGTGCTAAATAACTCACGTGACAAATAACTCACGTGCATTTGGACACAGACACAGACAAGACACGTGACTACTTACGAGGGACTTGTTTGTGATACCGTATACTCCTATTTGCTGACCCAAGTTCATTCAGTGCAACCAGAGTGTAATTTCCGTTGTGTAGAAAATTTACCATTTTGAAGGAAAGGCACCCTCTAATTAACCTTTGTCTGGTGTCTGAATAAAAAGCAACAAACAGATTGTATTCTAATATCATCTTGTAATACATTGTATAATTTCTAGCGATTATTCATCGACAAAACGAAGCAATTATATATAAAGGGCAAAGATAGAAATTTTTCATTACAAAAATTAAGGCTGGCTTTTATAAATTAACAAATGTTGATTTAAACGTTTAAAGTGATGTTGTCTACAATGGACACATGTCCCATATCATTGTGTATTTCAAACATTAATGCAAACAATAGAAATGTATTATTCAGACATTGTTATAAAATATTGTATGATAAAAAGTGTACATAAAGTTCTAATTGTATGAACATTATGAAAATGATGTTAATATTTTTCTGTTCTAGAACAATTCATTTTCTGCTATATTCATATATATGAGCCGCGTCATGACAAAACCAACATAATGGGTTTGCGACCAGCATGGATCTAGACCAGCCTGCGCAGTCTGATCAGGATCCATGCTGTTCGCTTACACACTCTATTACAAGTTAAGAAACTGATAGCGAACAGCATGGATCCTGATAGGACTGCTCGGATTCGCAGGCTGGTCTGGATCCATGCTGGTCGCAAACGCACTATGTTGGTTTTGTCGTGACGCGGCTCAATTATGTAATTTCAAATAGATGTAATGTATCTCTTATTTGACAACAACATTCATACATGTATATAATTTTGTCGTGGTTTGTTGTTATGTCGGATACAAATACCATCAACATCATTATATATAGTATTACAGGCATTCCAGTACAGACCAATTCACTTTAAAATTATAAAATAACGTTAATATTGATGAAAAAATCTTTACTATCTTCTTCGTTCATTTTTACATATAACAACATATATACCATTGGCTATACTTCCAACAAGTGTTCTAGGCTTGTGTTCAATGGAGGCATCGTCTCCTAAAATTGTTAATGGCTGTCCGTCGTTAAACCACTTTAAAGTTGGCTCGGGATAACTGATGATCGTGTAGTGAATGCACGTGTAGAACCCGTCTGTCACGTGCATTTCCTTAATTATTGGAGCACCTTAAATAAAGGTCAATAGATTTGTATTTTATGATCATTTCTATTACAACTGATTAAGAAAAATAATGCGCGTATATTATTTGTTATATTTAACAGCTAGACGATAAATCGATAAGGTTTGGTTGTACGGCGTACCCCGACACAATTTATGTCATATGGCGCAAGTTGGAGCTAAGAGACGCATAGAATCCAATATTTTGAACCTATTTAGTGATAAATGTTGGCTGCAATTCTTATGCCACAACCATTAAAAACCAACCCCTTAGTCAGAAGCGGGGAAAATCGATAAGGCACAATAAATTCTTTAAAGAATCAAATTATTCGGGCAAATCTTTTGCCCTAGTTTTTTAAAAAAATGTTCACAATTACTACAGTACGAAAGCCTAATAGTGTCAAATGAAATAAAAAATAAAAATGCAAAGGCGTTATAACGCGAATAAAGGCGTAGTAACGCGAATCAAAAGGCGTAATTACGCGAATCAAAAGGCGTAATTACGCGAAAAAAGGCGTAGCAACGCGAATTAAGGCGTTATAACGCGAAACAAAGGCGTAATAACACGAATAAAGGCGTAGTAACGCGAATCAAAAGGCGTAATAACGCGAATCAAAAGGCGTAATTACGCGAATCAAAAGGCGTAATTACGCGAAAAAAGGCGTAGCAACGCGAATAAAGGCGTTATAACGCGAAACAAAGGCGTTATACAACGCGAATAAAGGCGTAGTAACGCGAACCAAAAAGGCATAGCAACGCGAATCGAAAGGCGTAGCAACGCGAAAAAAAAGGCGTAGCAACGCAAATAAAGGCGTAATAACGCAAATCAAAAGGCGTATTAACGCGAATCAAAAGGCGTATTAACGCGAATCAAAAGGCGTAATTACGCGAATCAAAAGGCGTTATTAACGCGAATCAAAAGGGTAATTACGCGAAAAAAGGCGTAAGCAACGCGAATAAAGGCGTTATAACGCGAAACAAAGGCGTGATTACGCGACTAAAGGCGTAGTAACGCGAACCAAAAGGCGTAAGCAACGCGAATCGAAAGGCGTAGCAACGCGAAAAAAGGCGTAACAACGCGAATAAAGGCGTTATTACGCAAATCAAAAGGCGTAATTACGCGAAAAAAGGGTTAGCAACGCGAATAAAGGCGTTATAACGCGAATCAAAAGGGCGTAATAACGCGAATCAAAAGGCGTAATAACGCGAATCAAAAGGCGTAATTACGCGAAAAAGGCGTAGCAACGCGAATAAAGTCGTTATAACGCGAAACAAAGGCGTTATAACGCGAACAGAGTCGTAGTCACGCGAACCAAAAGGCGTAATAACGCGAATTGAAAAGCGTAATAACGCCTTTATTCGCGTAATAACGCGAAACAATAGGCGTAATTACGCGAATCAAAAGGCGTACTAACGCGAATAAATGCGTTATAACGCGAATCAAAAGGCGTAATAACGCGAACCAAAAGGCGTAATAACGCAAAACAAAAGGCGTTATAACGCTAATTTTAATACCATATAAATTCCAAACAGTGGCCTATTAATGTATGGAAGGAAGAGAACAATGTTGATTTAAATGAATTGATCTAGATGTACGTTTTATTATATGCCCGAAAGAATTTCGGGCATATTATGTTATACCCCCTGGCGTCCGTACGTCCGAGCAAACATTTTGGTTTAGGGGCTATATAACAGTAAAGAGAACAAAAGAGAACAATAGGTTTAATCCGTGATCAAACGGTTTATGGGCTAGTAGCCCTTAAGAGAACAAAGAAAATAACAAAAGAAATAGCCCCTAAACCCAAATGTTGGAACGTGCGTCCGTCCGTCTGTCTGTCTGTCCGTCCGTCCGTCCGTAAGCAATTTGGTTTCGGAGCATAACGTAAGTTCCATTTGGCCCACAATATTCAAACTTCGTAGGAGGATTGTTATTTGAAGGAGGTAATACTTTATAACCTATAAGTCACCAAGTCATCTTATATTGGCAAATATTAAAGAGTCTTTATTAGTTTATAACAAATAGTTTGCATAATTACTGTGCAAATAGAATGAAAGTTATGTGTTAAATGGTATATTGTATATTGTATACGAGTTTATATCTTGAGCAATAAATTCAGATCAATATTGGTCTTCCTTCTCGCGAATTGATTAGTATATAAATATGGTATTAAACTGGTATTATAAATGTGTTTTAATTTGCGTTATTACGCATTTTTGGTTCGCGTTACTACGCCTTTATTCGCGTTACTACGCCTTTTGATTCGCGTTATTACGCCTTTATTCGCGTTATTACGCCTTTTTATTCGCGTTATAACGCCTTTATTTGCGTTACTACGCCTTTTGATTCGCGTTATAACGCGAATAAAGGCGTTACTACGCCTTTTGATTCTCGTTATAACGCCTTTATTCGCGTTATTACGCCTTTTGATTTGCGTTATAACGCCTTTATTCGCGTTGCTACGCCTTTATTCGCGTTATTACGCCTTTTTATTCGCGTTGCTACGCCTTTATTCGCGTTCTTACGCCTTTTGATTCGCGTTGCTACGCCTTTATTCGCGTTCTTACGCCTTTTGATTCGCGTAATAATGCCTTTATTCGCGTTATAACGCCTTTGCATTTTTATCTTTTATTTCATTTGACACTATTAGGCTTTCGTACTACAGTGCTGGATTATTATCTTTAATTGAAAACATAAGAAGAGAATAGTGACACGTTCTTTGTTATATTTAGTGTTTGACCAAGAAATGTACTGAGATTAGTATAACTTTGATTAGGAAATTTGATTTCAAGTGCATTGTCGAATGGCATAACAATAAGTGATAAATAACAAAACATATAAACAGCTGTCCTTGCTATATCATATGATACTGCGAGGGATTATTTTTCCCCACATAGAACTTAACCCTAAGTGAAGGCGATTTGGTTTTTATATATTCATACAAGTGTATTTTTTTCATGGATAGTAAAGAAATAAAAAGATAACGATACCAATTAGTGGTCAATTAGCAAGAATTGCGATGTTTCCAACGAAACTGTTTTAAATAGTTGCTAAGCAACCAGCAAAAACAAATAACAGTATATTTCCTGATATAGAGACAAACCTCTGATATAAAGCTGGACGACATTTTTCCTCGTCAGAGCCTCGTTTCGGCAACACACGATATATTTCCATTATCTTCAAATACTAGCATTAGTTATAACCAGTTTTTGAACCCGACCGTCTTCAGATGACGTCAGTGTTAGATTGGAAGTGACGTCAGAAATATTCCAAGACACGCGCGGTTGAGGAGTACCACCTCCAGAACACAGAATTGTGGCCTTTTCCCCTTCATTTAGCTCTAGCACAGGTGGATCAATAGTTACTGTTGGTGGACCTAAAGGAAGTAGTAAGCATTTATGTAAAAATGTGTGTCGTCATAATCAAGAAAAACAAAATAATCTTATTTAAAGCTATAGAATGACGAGGTCATACTAATTATTTGAAGTTATAATCTAGATAATTATACAAATTGTGCTTGTTTGAATTAAATCTATCATACCTTTATAAAGTATGATGTTTTTTGCATATAATTTAACAAGAGTTGTAAAAAAATGCCATTTTTCTGTCAAAAACCATGTTAGAGTTGCAGGCTTTGGAGGGTGACCTCCAATTGTGCTCTCAAATAAGTCTGTAAAATTTCAACCAATTCTATTTTTAGACGTTCATGTGATATCAACTTGCAACACAAAAAAAAACTTCGACTAGTTTAGCATACAAAAATACATAAAGTATTTTAACCTCACCACAGTCTGGTAAATCTACTTCAGCGACTGGTTTGCCATCGGAACATAAAGTGTTTTTACTTCCGGTTAACCAGTTATTCTTAAAAGCCTGTTTTATCCACCACACGCTACAGTTGCAAACCAGCGGGTTCCCTTGTATATTTCTACAGAGCAAAACATTTTTTAATATATTAAAATTATATTCTTGTGGAATAAACTTGATTGAAATTCAATAAAAGTAATAAAATTTTATATTTTATCGGTATATATATATATATATATATATATATGTAAGTGCTTATAAGAAGTCGTTACTAACAAAGCATATCTACTGATGTTTCTGAATTCGAATTTTTACCATTTTTATATATAAATGTGAATTTCTGCTAAAGTCGGTGCTAGAGGACATGAATGAAAGACTGGCGTTTCCGCTAATCTTCCATGAACAGGCTTAATCGAACCGAGCCTGCAACCTTTCCAATCTTTCTGTTCATAAACTTTCTTTTGGGTTTTCATTTATAATTCATGTAATATATTATAGTTATAATTTTTGTTTGCCTAGTCATTCAAAGAATTTTCAAAGTCTTTGTTGGAGGTAGTCATGTGTTTGGGCAAGCGTTCATTGAATGTCGCCTTCCTTGTAGATCTTGTTTTCTACATTTTATTAAATAATCATACGCACAATCCCAATTCTTTTTCTTCTTTTCTTATTAGCTTTTCTTTATTTTCAGCTTGACATTTTCATAATTATACTATGTCGAGTAAGTATAACGTGGGAACGAAATTAGTATAGTAGAAAACAATTAAAATAAGAGTACTTTATGACATATATTTTATACCGTAATCTAAACCTCGTTTTCTAACAATTTTGATGAAAACACACCTTGGTTCTACCGCAATATCAGACACATTTATTAAAATTGCGTTCAAAGGTTTGGTTTTAATAATAATTTCAGAAATAAACTTACAAATATGTAGGAGTAATGGCGACTATTTTCCACGGCAGGTAACTAAGCTGGTTCTCTGCAAGGTTTCTATAGACAAAAAAATATAGGAGTTAATTGGAATTTCATGCAGACAAAATTCAAACAAAATAATATTGTTTTTCCATAAAAACATAAATAAAACAAGCAAAAGACTGAAAAAAAAACCCACAATAAACTTATATAAGAGGGCCATGATGGCACTGAGTCGCTCACCAGAAACAACTGCTTTTCAGTGTTGGGAATTATCCATTGTCAATATTTTCTAATATTAAATTTGAGCAAAGAATATGTTTAAACAATAATTTGAAGAAATGCCATGACCTGGAGCTTAAACGGGGCCAATCAAATTAATATGAGCAAACTTGATAAAAGACTACCTAAGAATGCTACGAAGTTTGGTGATCATCCATCAATTATTTCAGTAGGAAATGATGTTCAAAGGTTTTTTTTAGCTTTAGTGGCCCTTAAAAGGAGCCAATCAAATTAATATGAGCAAACTTGATAAAAGTGTACCCAAGAATGCTATAATCAAAGTTTGGTGATCATTCGTCAATTAGTTCTGTAGTAGAAGATGTTTAAAAGTTTTCTATTTTTATTTTTAGCAGCCCCTAAAAGGGGCCAATCAAATAAATATGAGCAAAATTGATAAAAGACTAACCAAGAATGCTACAAAGTTTGGTGATCATCCATCAGTTTGTTCTTTAGTAGAAGATGTTTAAAGGTTTTTCTATTTTTAGCTCTGTTGACCCCTAAAAGGGGCCTATTGAAATGACAAGAGCAAATTCAAGTATGACTGTCACAAGGATCTTACAGACCAAATTTGAAGTAAATCTGCCCAGAAGTTTCAGAGAATAAGATTGTTGACGCATGACGACGGACGCCGGAGCACCCCCTTTGATACTAATTGCTCACCCTGAACCTTCGGTTCTGGTAAGCTAAAAAAAAACAAATACAAACAACTACCAAGGATCCAGCGGCAATGGCGAAATGACAACAGTATGAACTTCAATAACAACAAAAAAACAACAACAAAGGTTTCATAAATCATAAACAATTCAAGAAAAATATACACAAACAGTAGGTTTTAGAATAAGTTAACCGTCTACATCTGAATTGTTTCATTGTTAACTACCGTGTTTTCCTGTAAATTCATTTAAAATGCATATGCAAGAACTAAAAATTACAGTCCGAAATAATGCTGAAATACTGACACATTTATTTCTTTTAAAGGGGTCAAAAAGAAAACTTGGATTTTTTTCATTGATACATTTGTAAACAAAAGACCGGTAGGCATATTCAACTTCATGATTCCGGTCATTTTCGTGAATTCACTATTTCAACTTCGCGAACTCACGATATTGAAATCGTATATCACGAAGTTAAGACCGTGATCCACGTAGTTGAAATCGTAACTTTAAAAAGTTGAAATCGTGAAGTTCAAGATGTGAATTCATGAAGTTGAATTCGTAAAGTTGAAATCGTTGATTTGTGAAGTTACAATAGTGAGTTCGTAATGTTGAAATGGTAAACTCGTGAAGTTGAAATCGTAAACTCGTGAAATTGAAATCGTGGATTCTTGAATTCTGTATGTTAAAACCGTAAATTCATGAAGTTGTTATGTCACCACCGGTCTTTCGTGTAAATGTGCTACAATAATATACATACAAAATGTGATATTAAAGAATTGGTGACAATCAGTAAAAAGGAACATTCTTCAGATAAAATTTGATAGAACGTAGTTATAGATCAAACTGACAATTTCTCTACAATCAAAACATTATGCAGATTCCAAGTTAACAGTATTGGCTGTATCGAATACGAAAGGGAAATACTGTTGACTGTAATATTTTATAGATTTTGTTTGTTTCTGTCATATTTACAAACATTTCAAGACAAACTTATTATTAAATTTGAACAAGATGTTCCATATCTAACTTAAGTCTATCCTTTGTCTTTTATATGTGTTTGAAGTGGGTTTTTAAATACAATAAAAACAGACGACAATGATAACGTCTCTTATTCTAAGTCAGTAGCAAATGTACATGTCACAGCCACTTACTTTATTAATTTATTAACTTTATTAGCGTTTTGAACTTATAAATTTTTTTCAATTAATAAAAAATAATCACTACAAAAAATATGACTTTATATTTGTCAAACCATTTCTTTTTTTTTTTTCATTTTGTGAAAAAAAAATAAATCAGGAAAGTTATCACTGACTTACTTTCAGTACGCTGTCCTGGGCGGTGCTAGGGGGTGTGACAGTATGGTATGGCATTTTTCGCAATTGTTTGGAATGAGGTTTTCAAAACTAAGTTACGATTTTTATATTCTTATATTATAGTTTACTTAATTTAATTAACTTAAATATATAGTACTTTTACTTAAGTAAAACAATACAATAGTCGCAAAATACGAGTATACTTACACTGACGGAATGTAGGTATAGTGTTTGAAAATATCTACAGATATATATCGCAGTCCGCATTTCTGGATTGTTCTGAAATTCAAATATATACTTGTTATGAACACAAATAGTATGATTATGACACAATACGGAAAATAAGTTAAATTTTGCAGCCGGCAATAAGTATACCATTGTTAACAAGGACAAGATGGTCGTACGCCTAAAAACATCGATTCTTATTTGTCACAGACGATATTCCTGACACTGTCTTATTATTTTTATTTTATTTTTTATTTTTTCAATCAATATGATATTCAGTAATACTGATTTGTAAATACATACATTAAAAAACCGGTCTTTTTTATCTTCATATATCTAGATTCACATTGATCGATTATCTGTATTCCAAACATTGTATTGCTAGAGCCGTGCCGTGTAGTGACGTCACGGATACGCATTCATTGACGTGCATATATGCACCTCCGACTACATCTAATCGGAATAGCAAATTTATGCTTTGTAACCTATTTCTCGAATACTTTCTGACTTGCATATAATGTATTGGTTATTTTCAATTTTGACTTGCTTAAGTATAAATCAATTTATAGGAAACAACACTTTACTATCTCCATTGTACTTCGCATTAACATTTCCTGAGAGAAAAAACAAAAACAAAAAAAAAACCGTATTTTTATGACAAATGTGAAGGCGTAACAAATATATATACTTGACGTGAAAAAATCCAAATTCCCTGGCGGGGTTCGAACTGCAGTAGTGAGTCGCAAGTGGATAGAAGTCGACGAACTAAATCACTCGACCATGGACTTCCAAGAGAGACATTTAAAAACATCTTAACAACTGAATTAACTATTAACACACATAAACATCTAATTCTAAGAGCATATAACTTTCTTTAAGATCATAAATCTTCGAACTTGTGATATCTGTTCTTAATTTAGAGATACAACAAAAAGTATCTTATTTTATTAATACACCATGTTTATTACTTACAATTTTTCCAGAGAAACGTATGGAAGTAAATCCCTGGTGTCAAGTCTTAGCAGATCTTTCTGATTTTCAATCAGTCTATAAATATATAAGGCAAGATGTTAGAAAAACAATAAAATAGTAAATCTCAGAATATTTGACAATGGATCAAACATATGTAAAAATTCATGTATAAATTGTCTGAACAAACAAATCTCTTGGGGAATGAAGAATACATAATAAAACTAAGACAAAAAGTAAGAAGTATTCACCATAATCATGTGACAAAACAATACTGTGATCAGTTGCAAACAATTAATCCTTATAACAAAACTCGGCCATTGAAAGCGCTACCGAAATAATTGAAATGATGTAGTCTGTTGTTATTTCTTAGATATTAATTTGATTTTTTATTATTTAAACAGTGCATATTACGTTTTAATATATTCACATGTATATTTAAGTAAACCAATAGTTTGTTCTGTCTTGGATCTGGAAGCCTCCTATATCGCAAGTGAATGGAGTCACCTTGATAAAATAAGTGTTTGTAGCAAGTGTTTGACAAAAAGTGACGTATAACTACTTTTAAACCGTCATTTTAAGAGGAAGTAATATATATATATATCTGAATACTTTTTTGTTGTGATAGTCATAAAAAGAACATGCTTTAAATGCCAATCATTCAGTTCATTTGAGTCCAGTTACCGGTAAATAATATGCAAAACACAATAGCGGTCCAATGGCAAAGTCCGTAACATCAAAGACCTAACGCAGAGATACATAACCACGCTGGATATAAAATGAACAGTCTTTTTGAATGTCAATCTTTTAGCCCATTTACATCTAACAGGTGGTGAATAACTGAAGTCTCTAACTGAAGTCTATAAAAGAGATAGTTTAGATATAAAGTGCTATTTTAATATTCTTTCCTTTCAGTATGACCTGATATTTATCGGCCGTCTTTATAAATCTCATATATCCTTTATATTACAGTTATATTCATTTCCACGCCACGAATGTTTCCAGTATCGTCGCATTACCAATAAATAATTTTAGAGTATTGTCTTACAAACATGTGTATTATTAGGAAAATGTTTGATGTGTAAATAGATATTCGTGCATGAAAATGGGCATGTAGATGCACAAGAATGGAGAAGAAAACACCCGTTAACGGATTAAAGCACGCAGGCACGTGCCGTTGAAGCATGTAAAATATATGTGATTCGGGGCGCCATGTAAAAACAGCTGGCTGCAAAGATATATCACTATAAAAACTTAACAAACAAATGACGTCACACTTACACATGAAAAGCATGAAACCGGTTATTTTTGCAGAAACAAACGAAACGCGGTATAAGCCAATCAGAATGTTTTATTCAAATAATTTTAGCGTAATGCATCTTTTTTCGTTTATTAACATCTGCAGATTCCCTCGAACAAACTAAATCCCTCGGCCTGAGGGCTTGAGATCTGAGGGCGCACTCTTGCTTCTTCAGAAAGACTCAAATGCACGATAAATGCATATAAATCCTTTATTGTTATATATGCTGTCATCTTCAGACCGCTCTGTAGGAGCACATTTGTCTCGGAGCACATTTGTCTTACGTAAGACAGATGCGGTCGCATTTGTCCCACATGAGACAAATGGGATCTCAAATGTCTGCCCCAAAAAACTCATTTGTGTGACAAATGTGCTCCGATCAAGTTTTTTAAGGGACAAGAAAGCACATTTGTCTCATGTGTTTTTAAGGGACAAGAAAGCACATTTGTCTCATGTCATTTTTCATGAATTATTTGTCACATATTTCCCCACGGCAGAAACTCTTTTTTTATAATCGAGGTTCGCCGTTTTACCTCATGTCAAGTGTAATCAGCAGTAGGTTTGTTTATGCTTTCTTTATGAAAACCTAAAGTGAACTGTTAATCATAATATCTCTTCTTCAAGAAATTGATTGGCTAAACCTGAAGGCGTACACTGAAACATACTAAATCCCGTTCACGATGGTACAATGGCGACAGCGCGATGGCACGATGGTACGTTGATGAAAACGCGATGGTGCGATGGCGAAAACACAATGGTACAAACGTGAAACAACGATTGTGCGATGGTGAAACAACGATTGTACGATGGTGAAACAACGAAGGCTCGATTATGAAAACGTGATGGTACTATGGTGAAAGACGATGTTACGATGGTGTAAATACGATGGTACGATATGGTGAAACTGTAATGGCATGATGATGAAAACGCAATATTATTTTATCTATCGTGTCAACGCATCATTGTGATTTCACCATCGTACCATCTCAATTTCACCTTTGTTCCATTGTGCATAGCTGTTCAGGGAGACAAAAATGTTACTTATTTCAAACGGAGCACCGTAAATGGTTGATATTGAATGATACAATATCGTGACTCGTTTCGCATCTCGCCGAAATCTCTCGTCTCGCTTCGCATCTCGTTCGTCGACGCGAGACAAGAAATTGATTCCAGGTCATATACCGCTAAATAGTATTCCCTTGATAGTCTACATACAATCTCTTAAAGGCTAATTATGCCTGAGAAGTGCTTTTATTTGTATTCCTCAAAAACTTTTTATTTTTGGTATACTTTTAAAGCTCCAAAAAGTTACTCATTGGCTAATGACCTGAAGCATTTTTTCATCTGCTGCTTTTTTGCAGTTTATAGTTGAAGTGATTTAGAATTTTGTATTGAAGTCTAAATACTAATTTGTTCACATTTTGCTACTTTTATGACGCATTATTTCACATTTATCGCGACTTTCTTTGGGTTACAAGCATATAACTTCCTCAGAAATCATTATTTTAATATTAATAAATTCATACTTGCCCTATCTACAGAAGTAAAAATTTATTCATTTCTGAAATCTCGTGGTACGGGATGCTTCGACATTGCGAGATCTCGTGTTACAATACCGTGCCTCGCTTCGTGTCATGTTGCGTCTCGCCCGATTTTGAGTGGCCAGATATTCCATAATTATGGCATTACCCGGAGTATTTTAGGAACTCATGCATGTTGTAAGTGCTTTTTCAATGGCGGATCTGAAAGCCGCAATTCTTGGAAAATGACGATTTTTATACATAATTATATTTCTGATGAAAACAAAATACGTGTGTAATGGTCTCCTTATTTTCTTCCATAGATCATTTAAGGGCCTTCGTGGCCGAGTGATTTCAAAAAACCACTTGCCACTAACCGCTGTAGTTTCGACACATACACGGGGCATCGAACCATTCATGCGAGGATCCCGGTCAGGGTCCAAATGCGGAATACATATCCGCGTGCGCACGTAATAGCTATCGCGTGCGCACGTAATAGTATCGTGTGTGGCCACGTTAAAGCTATCGTTTGCGCACGTAATCAATAAGAAAATTATATGTCCCATTTATGCCACCGTAGATACTTCCTTGTTTTTGCTAAGAATATTTCTAGTGCCATAAATCATTTATGAGACTTTAAGCATTGAAATAAAAGCATTACAATTAATAACGATCAGATAGACTTGCTGCATATGTGGTTTTAGGTTCTGGATGCTGCACTTGTATAAATTTTTCATTGTGACATGCGAACAGGGATATTCTTAAATTTAATATATGACTCCTATGCAGAGGCAGGACGTTTTTGACTGACCGGAAGTGACCTAAAACTGTATTATAAATACACAAAACACAAAACAATGGCTGGTAGCTTGTATACAGATGGGCATAATTATTACCTTTTAAGAATTTTATGGAAAAATGTGAGACAAATGTGCTTCGAGTGTCCTTTCTATTGTGTGTCAAACACATCCGTCTCATTTCCAATTTGTCGCAAATATGAATGTTTACGAACACATCGGTCACACTTCGTAAGACAAATGTGCTACGAGACAAATGTGCTCCTACACCGCTCTGCAATAATCAAACTTGTTGAAACATTCTTTAGTTCTATTATAGAGTATCATTAAAATCATGATATGCATATGATTGTTCTAAATAATTTTATCAAATTTACATGATTAAATTAAATATATATGAAAGTCATAATAAGGTTAGCAGATTGATACTTATGGGTTATTACTCGTACAAAAGGGTATTAGATTATGGTGGTCTGAGTTTGATTTGTTTTGTTTAGTTTACGGCTCACTAACACAGTTTAGGTCATATGGCACTGAAAAAGGAAAGATCATTTTGTACACAAGGGATAAAAACCATCCCACCTGCTGGAGCTAAGACATGCTTAGACTCAAATAAAAATTCGAACCCATTTAGTTGCCTCTTAACGATAGTTATATCACTTATAAAAAAAATGGTTTGGCAAGAGCACGTGAGACGTGGACCGATGTAACACAAATTGTCCCTATTCGTTATGCAACTTCCTAATATATCATTTAGATACAATATATCTATTATAGAATCTACTTAGACAGAACGAAATAGAATAAGTCCCATCACCACCATATTACAAGCGTAAGCTTTTTTAATGTCAGATCCAAATATGTTCGTTTTTTCCCCAAATAAAAACGTTCGTTTATGTCAGATAAAATATATGTTCGTTTATGTCAGAGTAAAAAATGTTAATTTCCTTTGAAGCATATTTGTCAATATTTGTTCATATACAAGTCTCTGGCAGAATATATACAGTCAAATAATAAAGAATAGTTTTTTTTTCACTAAGGTATCATACAATAAAAGAATGAGTGAAATCATTAAGGTCAAACTTGTAATAAAGGTCTCCTGTTCTCAATATTTCCTTTATAAAATTGTAACACTTGTGTAAAATATAGGTAAATAACAAAATAGGACAATTATCAAAGTAATTATTAAACAATATCTTGTTATAAAGTGAGTTCCTGGCACTGTCGAGAAAAATTGATGACACATTTTTTTTTGAATTCAGAACAGATGTACGGAAAGTGTAGTGTTGAAAAATATCTCAAAGCAGCATGCCTCCAGAATCTTGAATCTTTTTACTTTTTTTATCAAGTTTGATTTTTCTTGAATTATTTTTGCTCATCTGGAGGCATGCGACTGTTAAGCATATAAAAAAACTCGATATAACTGTATTAACCAATTTGTCATCTAATTGAAACAAAGATCAACATGAAATGAAAGTCGTTAGTTTTACTTCATAGAACATCGTGATTATTAAACAGTTCAATATGAAAAATGTATCTAAAACGAAAATTACTTTAACGTTTGATAGGTTTGAATGCAATTTAATACTGTCATCAGAAGGGAAAGTGGAACGGTTTCTTTCTTAAAATGAACATTTGAAATGTGAGACTGTTAAACAAACTGTATAACTTAAAATGTCCTTGACTTTATTTGTCCTTGGCTTAATTTGTTCGTCTTACTTTTTATTTTCTCAGTTTATTTCTATATACTTTATATGTTTTCCTATGTCACCAATGTAATTTTTAATATAGCTTAGGCGTCCTAGGACAAGTGGCTTAAGACTGTCCCTGGCCAAGTGGTTTAAGACCGTCCTAGGCCAAGTGGTTTAAGACCGTCCTAGGCCAAGTGGTTTAAGACCGTTGACTTCAAACCACTTCTCTATCGCCGCTGAAGGTTCGTGTTGGATTCTACATGGGAGAAAGCTATGCAGCTAGCTTACCGAACGTGGGTGGTTCTACCCAGATGCCCGTTTGTGCCTAAAATAATGTACAGAAAGTATTCCCCACCAATAAAACTGGAAAGTCACCATATGAGCAATACTGTGTTGGCGGGATATAAATCCCCAACCAAAAACAAAAGTACAACAAATTTAGTCAAGTTGGACAGACATACGTATCTCTATACAATTATATTTTTGTCTTCTTGAAAGTCCATGATGATTTTAAAGAGACTGAGAGATATTATGACTGTAATTTTGTAAGCAAAATTATGAAGTATTAACGGGTTGCAGACGACTTTTATTTTTGTCTTACTCTGTGTCAGATAACCATTGGTTCTTTCAAAGTGCTGGGCAAAACTTGAGGGGTATCTAATTTTTGTACTTTTCATCATCAAAGAAGTCATAAATTGAATATTTCTAGATTAGAGAGAGGAGAGTGTGAAGAAAAGGCATATACAGATTCTTGTAGATTTAAATTAAATTAAATAGATGGAAAATTCATAAGTATTGCTTGATAAATGAAATGAATTAAGAGACAGATCTAAATTCTTGTGAGTGAAATCAAGTAAAAGAAAATGAAAGATAATTTTACAACGAATAATTTCTTCTTATTTCAATGATAATTTAAAGACCCATTATACCTCAGAAGTGGTATTACTTTTATTTCTCATTTTTTTTTATTTTCGGTATCTTGTAACAGTTTTGTAAAAAAGAACCTCATTTGCCATAAAGATAAACTATCTTTAAGAGATTATTTATAGCCAAAACAAATCTTAATTGTCATTTTACAGAAACTTTGGTGTTTTTAATGCTGAAATGTTTCCATAAAACCTTCTACATACAAGATTTCTTGCACACTTGGAATAGCGATCTACATGTATATAACCTCGCCTTTAATTTAAGGTTGCCTGTATAAAGAATACAGAATTGCATTAAAGGCGGGTAACTTGAATGATGATTTATTAAACTATTAAAAACGCAATCGTGTTATAACAGCACGAAACAAGCGTTTGATGACACCTTTCTGTCTGCTCTCAGCCCCTGTATTAAATTATATTGTATTTTCTTACATGCTTTCGACGTAAAGTCTCTTTATTGTATCAATAAAAATATTAAGACAGACAAATCAAGTTTAAGTTGATTGAATTCACATAATTCCCCGAAGAATTTATTCAAAATTGCAAAATCCCCGTATGAAAGTTGATGTAAGAACACAAATAAATGAAGTAAAAAGAAACAGAATTTGTTTAACATCAAAGATAATCCTTGGTAAAAAAAACCCACCAAAGAACATTGTATTATTTCATTAATTTGCATTTAAAATTTTATTTCAACTTTCCATATTGCTAATGTTTCTAGCAGAGTATTAATCAAACCTTTGAATGCTCAAAAGGAATTATTTTACGACGAATGAACTTTTATTTCAATTTTTAAAGTATTGTTAATTGGTTTTCATGTGGATGAAGAACATTTACAATGCATGTTTTAGAAGAAGAAGAAGAAGAATCTTTATTTTGCAAATTAACTCTCAAAAGAGTCATGTACAAGCATTCATAATATATACAATAACATGTATGCATAAGTAAATAAATAATTACATAGCAAGATGACGTGACTGCAAGTATTTCTTTTCTTTCATAATTATAATGGTTACCATTGATTATATATTTAATTTACAAGTTATTTACTTTTTGAGAGATTCTACATTCAAATATATAATAATAAGAAATACTTCGTGTATGTTTTAGGCTTGCAATCACGGGAGAGACATTGTCAGCATCTATTACATAGTATACTTTCAATTCTCTTCTATACACTGGTCTTTGTATTACATTTACTAATCTAAGCTATATGGTTTTGATTTATTGCAATAGAAATATGGCACAAAATATCGGAATTATACAAACAAAACAAAACAAATGTTACTTCTAAACTATACTTTGAACACATATAATGCTTCAAACTTGATACAAGTAAGACCAGTGTATGATTTGAAACTTACAAATTTATAGCCTTTATAATCATCGTGTTACTTAACCTATTATACATATAATACACAAAGAATTGCAATGTATCAATAATACATCTATATACAATTACATGACAGCTAATATTCGTACATTACACACATAGAAGTACAATACAATGTGTCAATTAACTTCTATGTACGTTTGCATGGGGCTTGATATTCGATTCGCATAAAACATATATATAAAACTTTAAACTAAACATTTTTGTATCTTTACACGAGAATTGTTTGTAACTGTTGTCTAATATGGAAGGCATGGTATATAAACATAGCTAAATTTCTAATATCATGTACATTATCGCTTGTAACCAACTGAACAAATTTAAACATGCTAGGAAACCTCCAGTAATATTTCTTTAAAAATCTTGTTCGGAGTTCCTGATAAATAGGACATATAATGACAAAATGGAACTCGTCCTCTAACTGATTACATGCTACACAGACTCTATCATTTAAAGGTACACTGTGGGGTTTTCTCCATCTACCCACCTCTATTTCTAGACGATGAGAAGACATTCTTAAGCGTGACATAGCTATTCTATACTTTTTAATATCAACTATATCTAAATATCTACTAAAACTGAAATCATTAAAAGTGTGGTAAAATAGTGCTCTGGAAGAATTACTAATTCGAGCATTTAAATCCTGTTTCCATGTGTCTCTAACTCTCTGGTTAAATACATTAAGAAAAATTTTACCATGCGTAACTCCTTGGTTTTGCCATACATTGTTAAAACCTAATCTAGACAATAATGATCTTACGTTCGAAACCCAATTTATTTTCCTACTATTATTTTCACAATCTGCTTTTAATAGTAAATATGCATGTTTAGTATACTTGTTGTCTTCTGACATACACAATTTCAACCAATATCTGATTATTGAACCTAATCTGTAAACTTCTAGATTAAATCTGCCCAGTTCAGTATATACAAAATCATTTTGAGTAGGTATCTTAACACCAATTAACGTTTTACAGAAATGCAAAAATGTTCGTTCTACCTGTATACCTTTGTAAAAGCCCCAGACTTCTGAGGAATAACACAAAATTGGTAAAATCAACTTATCAAAAAGTTCTAAATGGTGTTTTACAGAAAGATCTGTGAATTTATATACATATTTATTCATTTTGTATATTGCTTTTAAAGCTTGTCCTGATAACATTACATCGTGTTCTCTAAATGAACCACCTGTGGTAAACAATGTTCCTAAGTATTTAAATTTTGAAACAATTTCGATAAGACTGTCTTTGTACAAAAATTCTAAATTTCGAGGCAACAATCCACTTTTTCTAAATACCATTACTTTTGTCTTATCAACATTTACTGTAAGCTTCCATCTATCACAATATTCAGATAAGATGTTCAAGGCATGTTGTAAACCTTCAGCCGTTTTAGAGAAAATAGTTATATCGTCCGCATACAGTAATAAACATATCTTAAAAATACCAGTATCTATGCCCTCGACTCCTTTAGCTAAAAACACATCTTCAAGATCATTCAGATACATGCTAAATAAAAATGGGGACAGGCTCTCACCTTGTCTTACTCCTAAATTACAAGTAAAAGCTTCACTAATATAATCAAAATGTTTAACTCTTGAGGAAATGCCTTCATACATGCTCTGTATAACTTTGAGAATAGTACCAGTCACTCCGTATTTTATTAATTTGTACCAAAGTACATCTTTAACTACGAAATCCCAAAAGCTTTTTTAAAATCAACAAAAGCTACATATAGCTTTTCATTTTTGTTCAAACAATGTGAAATAAGAGCATTTAAAATAAAAACATTATCAACAGTACCCATATTTTTTTCGAAAACCTGCCTGGGCCTCTACATAAAACACCATAGGATTCAGCCCAGTCATCTAATCTAGTATTCAATATTCTAGTAAATAATTTTCCGAGAGAACTTAACAATGTAACACCTCTATAGTTCGATGGTTGATCAACATCACCCCCTTTATGTATTGGTACTATATAACCTTCACTCCATACATTCGGAAAATGTCCTAATTTCAAACAAGCATTGAACAATTTATGCAAATATGGTAACAGATCATCAACTCCATGAATAAATAATTCGTTCACATACAAATCAGGTCCAGCCGCTTTATTGCCCTTCAATTGTTTAATAGCTCTATATATTTCATCAACAGTTATATAGTTTAGATATTAATGCACGTTATGCCTCAGAAGCAAATAAGTTTTATTTAATAAGAAACATGAATTTTATCATGAGAATGCCTGAAGAAAATAGTGATGAATGTGGAATGATTTGCCATAAAAGAAGTTAAATGTAAACAAAGTAGTGTTTTGACTTCCAGACGTAATACTAGTTCACTACAACTGTACTTATTGAGAAATTGCAAATATTGAAAGAGATGGTCCAGACAATTAATTGTCCAAAGAGTAACCTTTTGGATACTAGAAAAGAACAACAAAATTGAAAAGCTTTTGGGAAATGAAAATAAAATCATTTCAAAGGAAACGGGCCTTTAAAGCATACACATAATTTTATGACTGTCATAAATTTTAAGGGTAATATTCAAAGAATACATATAAAATCTCCAAAATATTTCTCAATAGCAGACATATGTCTATTCAGTTATAATTTTGTTTGCTTTCATCATATTTAATGTATTCAGTAATAAATTCTTCTTGTCTTTTCAGAAAATGTACATAAATATAAAAGTCTTACATATTTCTTAGAGGTTAAAATAAAACAACTGGTAATTCTTCAATAAATTGTCATTTTTCAAAGAAAATCTGCATTAAGGTTATAATTATTCATCAGTCAGGAATTGGCAATAGATGAAAAACGCATATTTAATGAGAGGCAAACTGCCTATTTAAAACTTTTTAAGATGGTCTGCCACACCGGTCTTTCGTAATAAACCTACACAAATGTATGTAGCGATATGAAGATCTCGACAGATTAAAGATCCTGTATGTTGTAAATAAGGTTGTAACCACACTTAAGTGAAATTTTATATATGTTTATCATTATGCTTCTAAAACAATTTTCAAGTATTATTTATTATGTGTTACATACATTAAAACATTTTATACAATAGACAAATCTCGACAATTAAATAATATCTCCTATAATATAGATATTTATTTGGATTTATATGTCTGTTGAGGACAGAAATGTCTATTCTTAAAGAATATAGCAAATATTTCCCTATGCATCGAAAGACTTTCCATTTAATTACATTGATACAGAGCAAAAATATCACAAGATTCATGCTAATTTTTGTGATTTTTGTTTTCAAATATATTAAAAAGAAAAGTTTTGTCAAGTGAACAAACAAAGAAATTTACACAGTCATTTCAAATGGTACTTACGATCTACGAAAATTACCAACAATATATTCAATATGCACTACGTTAGTCACGCAGAAGAAATAAGAAATAATTTTTTTTTGTTGGAAACTGTAACAAGATACTAAAAATAAAAGGTTTTTGAGATAAAAATAGCATTTCTGAACATAACGGGCCTTTAAAAAGAGAACATTGATAGAAAGTAAAAGACATTGTGACGTGACAAATTGTGTAAGTTCGTGTTTCAAAAGAATGATACTAATTTGTATAACATATTCCTGCCACGTCAGACGACACATTTTACCTGATTTTCTACTGACCTATTGTTCGAGTTATTTGAGTTTTTTTGTTTGACTTATGTACATTTTCCTTTAATCTATCCTTATAACATAAAAACAAATACAAAAAAAAACCAATAGAATAAATAGAATAACGACAAACAACAACAACAATTAACCCCAACACCCTACCCCTCCACAAAAAAGCAACAAAAAAACCCCCAAAATAACAAAAAAACAACAACAAAAAAGAACACCACCAACAACCGCAAAAAATCATAAAACAAACAAACAAAACACACAAAAAACAACAAACAAACAAACAAAAATCCAAAACAAGACAATAAAACTATTAACTAGAACAGATTTTTCCCACTCAAAGACGTCTGTGTAATAGATAACTTATGTTCGTTATTATAACCCTTTATCATGCACACATCTGAAGAGCATTAGCATAGCAATCTCAAAAGAAGTAATTTTTTACAGATTATGCGCATCCATAGTAATTTTCAAAGCCCTTCATCAAAGACGTTCCAGTAATTATAGATACCTTGTCATAAGTCACGTCATATAATTTTCCTTTTCCATTCTGAATCATTTTTCATACTATCAGATTGTATTTCTATAATTATCACATTTGTTTCTTGGCCCCTGATTCTGATTATGATTTTCTATTGTCTTGAACATATAAAAACGTTTTGCTCCTCACCGCTGTAGGTTCGAATCCAACCAGGGATTTTGGATTCAGTCATGTGACTATTTAGATGGATTATGGAAAGTCGGCGGATCTACTGTGGAGCCCGTTGGTGCCTGAAATAATGCATTGAGGGGCAACTGAGGACTTTCACCAACAGCAAAGTTGAAACGTCGCAATATAACTTTTACAATATTTTTGCTACGTAAACCCACAACCAAAAAAGAAACAGCATTATGTTAGTCAATTGTTTTGTGTGACTGGCGTAATGTGATGAATAAAACATATGCATTATTGAATATTCATTATCCTGGTCTAAGTATTATACAGGATTCGTATAGAACCTTTAAACGCACATTTAATACAGAATGATTGTTTTGTTTTTTTCAAATTTCATCTGGATTTGATTGACATAAAAACATTGGAACAATAAGAAATATTAAAGAGATACATCTATTTAATAAAATTATAAAATCATCATATGATCTCGATTCGATGACCTTATTAAAACGTATCAAGTTATGCTTTGTGATAGCTAAAGATTCACCGCTTATCTCCAAGGGAAGGCATACATTTTTCTGGAAAATAATCATGCAAATAAAGCAAAATAATCTTTGTGCAATACAATTGGAATAAATAAAAACAGAGCTGGAATTCAATGTTCATATAATGATAAAATGTTACTTTCCTTTCTAATTGAATGAAATATGTCCCAATGAAATCAAATTAAATGCGCTATTTTGCATAAAATTAGCATTTTCTCTTTTGTACAAAATATAATATTATAATAATGAAATTTGATACTGCACTTTTAAAAGACAATGATTTCTTTATTATACTAAATAAACCCATCCTACTGATTAACATCAAAGTTATATATATATACCTGTATCTTGTCAAATTAAATTCAATACAATGTATGTTTTTCCGTAAGTTTTGCTAAACAATGGTCATTTATTTCGCATTATGTTTAAAGTTGAATTTCCATTTGTCGTGATACTTTTTGCAATGATGATATACAATTTTGTGTATACCTTCTCCACTTACACATTGGATTGTATGTATATGCTTTACACTGTCTTGTCATTTATCATGTGTCTGTTTATCCTCATGGACCATTTGGTCCAATGGAATATTGAAATAAACTTATCAAACTTATCAAACTTATAATATTTCTATAGGTCTAAATGAATAAAAAATGGAAGAGAGAGGAAATCCTTTGGAAGGCGGAAGCCCTGATAACAATAATATTATATGAAAATTGCAGACCTGCCTGGAGGCAGTTCATTAGAGGTAATGGAAAGTGCAACATCTCTGATGCCCCCCCCCCCCTGGCAAGAGGTATAAAATCTTTAAAACAAATGTGCTAGAATCAATGCGATATACGTACATTTACATTTTCTATGAACATTGAAAAACAGAATCCCTTAAGACGACCCAAACTGCAAAATTTGAAATTGAGTAAGCTTTTTCATGGATGGTACTTATAAATGCAAGCTAAATCCGTTTATATTTTTTTCTGTAGTCGTTTGTATTCAATGCAACACAACAACATGCTGCATTTCTCTTGTCAGGAATAATGCAATAAATCTCCTGTCTCCTCGTTTCCTTAAACTGTTAAAGTTAGCTCTAAAAGCGTTTAAAGGTGTTTATGGCGTAGCGCCCTAATACACAAAGCAATTGTCATAAACAGAAAACAATATTATGAAACCACCCAGTAACCAAACAAATAATAATAATAATAATAAATCACGCAGAAGAAATAAGAAATAATTTTTTTTTGTTGGAAACTGTAACAAGATACTAAAAATAAAAGGTTTTTGAGATAAAAATAGCATTTCTGAACATAACGGGCCTTTAAAAAGAGAACATTGATAGAAAGTAAAAGACATTGTGACGTGACAAATTGTGTAAGTTCGTGTTTCAAAAGAATGATACTAATTTGTATAACATATTCCTGCCACGTCAGACGACACATTTTACCTGATTTTCTACTGACCTATTGTTCGAGTTATTTGAGTTTTTTTGTTTGACTTATGTACATTTTCCTTTAATCTATCCTTATAACATAAAAACAAATACAAAAAAAACCAATAGAATAAATAGAATAACGACAAACAACAACAACAATTAACCCCAACACCCTACCCCTCCACAAAAAAGCAACAAAAAAACCCCCAAAATAACAAAACAAACAACAACAAAAAAGAACACCACCAACAACCGCAAAAAATCATCGAAAAACAAAACAAAAAAACAAACAAACAAAAAAAAAACAAACAAAAAAGAAACGAAAAACAAAAATCCAAAACAAGACAATAAAACTATTAACTAGAACAGATTTTTCCCACTCAAAGACGTCTGTGTAATAGATAACTTATGTTCGTTATTATAACCCTTTATCATGCACACATCTGAAGAGCATTAGCATAGCAATCTCAAAAGAAGTAATTTTTTACAGATTATGCGCATCCATAGTAATTTTCAAAGCCCTTCATCAAAGACGTTCCAGTAATTATAGATACCTTGTCATAAGTCACGTCATATAATTTTCCTTTTCCATTCTGAATCATTTTTCATACTATCAGATTGTATTTCTATAATTATCACATTTGTTTCTTGGCCCCTGATTCTGATTATGATTTTCTATTGTCTTGAACATATAAAAACGTTTTGCTCCTCACCGCTGTAGGTTCGAATCCAACCAGGGATTTTGGATTCAGTCATGTGACTATTTAGATGGATTATGGAAAGTCGGCGGATCTACTGTGGAGCCCGTTGGTGCCTGAAATAATGCATTGAGGGGCAACTGAGGACTTTCACCAACAGCAAAGTTGAAACGTCGCAATATAACTTTTACAATATTTTTGCTACGTAAACCCACAACCAAAAAAGAAAACAGCATTATGTTAGTCAATTGTTTTGTGTGACTGGCGTAATGTGATGAATAAAACATATGCATTATTGAATATTCATTATCCTGGTCTAAGTATTATACAGGATTCGTATAGAACCTTTAAACGCACATTTAATACAGAATGATTGTTTTGTTTTTTTCAAATTTCATCTGGATTTGATTGACATAAAAACATTGGAACAATAAGAAATATTAAAGAGATACATCTATTTAATAAAATTATAAAATCATCATATGATCTCGATTCGATGACCTTATTAAAACGTATCAAGTTATGCTTTGTGATAGCTAAAGATTCACCGCTTATCTCCAAGGGAAGGCATACATTTTTCTGGAAAATAATCATGCAAATAAAGCAAAATAATCTTTGTGCAATACAATTGGAATAAATAAAAACAGAGCTGGAATTCAATGTTCATATAATGATAAAATGTTACTTTCCTTTCTAATTGAATGAAATATGTCCCAATGAAATCAAATTAAATGCGCTATTTTGCATAAAATTAGCATTTTCTCTTTTGTACAAAATATAATATTATAATAATGAAATTTGATACTGCACTTTTAAAAGACAATGATTTCTTTATTATACTAAATAAACCCATCCTACTGATTAACATCAAAGTTATATATATATACCTGTATCTTGTCAAATTAAATTCAATACAATGTATGTTTTTCCGTAAGTTTTGCTAGACAATGGTCATTTATTTCGCATTATGTTTAAAGTTGAATTTCCATTTGTCGTGATACTTTTTGCAATGATGATATACAATTTTGTGTATACCTTCTCCACTTACACATGTTATTGTATGTATATGCTTTACACTGTCTTGTCAATTATCATGTGTCTGTTTATCCCCATGGACCATTTGGTCCAATGGAATATTGAAATAAACTTATCAAACTTATAATGTTTCTATATGTCTAAATAAACAAAAACATGGAGGAGAGGAAATCCTTCGAAAGCACTAATAACAATAATATTATATGAAAATTGCAGACCTGCTTTGAGCCAGTTTATTAGAGTTAATGGAAAGTGCAACATCTCTGATTCCCCCCATGGCACCGGCAAACGGTATAAAATCTTTAAAACTAATGTGCTAGAATAAATGCGATATACGTACATTTACATTTTCTACGAATATTGAAAAACAAGATCCCTAAAGACGACCAAAACAGCAAAATTTGAAATTGAGTGAGCTTGTTCATGGATGGGACTTGTAAATGCAAGCCAAATCCGTTTGCATTTTTTGTAGTGTTTCGTATTCAATGCAACACAACAACATGCTGCATTTCTCTTGTCAGGAATAATGCAATAAATCTCCTGCCTCCTCTTTCCCTTCAACTGTTATAGTAAGCTCTAAAAGCGTTAAAAGGCGTTTAAAACGTAACTTCCTAATACACAAAGCATTTGTCTTAAACAGAAAACAATATTATGAAACCATCGAGTAACCAAACAAACAAATAAATAATAATAATAATTCTTTTTTATTCTTATTGCCTTACAAATTTAGTACTTGGTGATTAACCATTAATATCAATTTTGCAAGAACGTTCTCAGTTCAACTAGACACTTATTTTTATGACACACTTATGGAATCTGGACAAGAAATGATTGAGTTACCATCTTTTATTATCATGGCTTACGGGATGAGCCTTTTTTCCCAAACATTAATTTCCTTAGTCTGGCGTTTTATTTATTTTTAGATCATGATTTTTTATGAACCGATTCGCCAAAAAAGAAACATGATAAAGAACTACCGATCACACTAGAACTGTAAAATAGCGTTTGCTTATATTAGCAAGAGGTACTTATGAAAAAGTAAAACAGAACAGATGGTCTTGAAGCACGATAATGACCGGTCAGTCAGCGCAAATATACTTGGTGTTGGTTCGGTCAATGTTTGGGGCTAATTGGGCGGTTGTTATGATGCTTAGTGGTAGGAAGAACTTGTAGCCAAAGACATAGTTCCGTTTAATGTTTGGAGCTAATTGAAAGGTGACTATAATGTCTTTTAGTCGGAAGAACTGTGTGCTATTTCTTTTATCATACCCCACCTTGTTAGAACACAATAGTAAAAGTTCAACGAAGAAAGGAATCATATTTTATTTAAAACATTATTTCCAGTTCGCGCACATGCAGTCACCGTACTTTTATCAAACCGCTGACGTCATCGTGAATATTTTATTATTTAAAAGCTTTCTAGCACTAGTATTAACTGAAGGAAAACATTTCACATTAAAAAAATGCAGATATCGTTTTTGCATTCAGATATTTTTGATATTACATTTTTGGCAATGATTATCAGTCATATATCTTCAACGTACAAATATATATGAAATATATTACTATATTTTCGATACTGTTTTTGCTCTATATTCCATCTTCTTATAATATATATTTCATCACCATAGGCAAAATAAAGCATGAGAGCAAAATCTGGCTCAGTCAAAGGGTGAGACAGACAGACAGGCAGACAGACAGATAGACAGACTGTATCAACAACTATCAGTATAATTGGTCGTGACATATCGTATACGCATACACAATCACATTGTGTTAACTGAATTGCATGTATAAGTTACCTAGAAAACTGCACTTCGGTTACCAAACTGTCTGTCGGGGATAGAAATAGATCAAAGACACAATATTAAAGCCAAGACATTAATGCTTGAGTTATCGCGTTCTTTCCAATAGTTACTTCCGGGTAAGGCAGGCCAATAGTGTGGCGTATTATACATAATTAGATCATTTATTTTGTTTATCAATCGATTCGGAACACTATAAAAAAATACATGTACTAGACACCGTTGAACTTAAAAGCCATATTTTAAACAGTAAGCAGGGCTAAGGGCCTTATCGTATAATGATGGATCTGTCAAGCTGCAAAAATGTTATGGTCCGGGTCGTAGCCCAAGGCTGTATCAATTCAATGTTTGGGCTAATTGGAAGGTGAGTATAATGTTTTTAGGTCGGAAGAACTAGTTATATATCTTATATCATACCGCATTTTACTGAAATACAAGTGTAAAAATTTGACGCGGAAATGAATCATTATTTTAAAATCATTTCCAATTCACGCAAGGGCAGTCACTATACTTTTTTTCAGACGGCTGACGTCATCGTGAATATTTTATTATTTAAAACTTAAAAGCTCACTAACACTTGTAATATATAATGAAGGAACACATTTCACATTAAAAAAAGTAAAAAAAGTAACTCCATTCAGATATTTTTAATAATGCATTAACGGATTGTTAGCTCACCTGTCACAAGGTGACATGGTGAGCTTTTGTGATCTCTTTTCGTCCGGCGTCCGTCCGTAAACTTTTCCTTTTAACGACATCTCCTCATAAACCGCAAAGCCAATTTCATCCAAACTTCACAGGAATGTTCCTTTGATAGCCAACTTTAAACAACGTTCAGAAAATTCAATTCCATGCAGAACTCTGGTTGCCATGGCAACCGAAAGAAAAAACTTAAAATATCTTCTTTTAAAAAACCAAAAGAGCTAGAGCTTAAATATTTGGTATGAAACGTTATCTAGTCAGTGTCTACCAAGTTTGTTCAAATAAAAGCCTCGAGTTAAAATTGGCCCCGCCCCTGAGGTCATTGATTTTCCTGATTTGTACGAGCGTATAAAGTAAAAACTTAAAAAATCTTGTTTTAAAAACCCCAAATAGCTAGAGCTTAGATATTAAGCATTAAAGATCTTCAAGTGGATGTCTACCAAGTTTGTTCAAATAAAAGCCCTGGGGTCAAAATTGGCTTCGTCCCAAGGGATCATTGTTTTTCCCTTTATGTGTGGTAAAAACTTAAAAAATCTTCTTTTAAAAAAACCAAAAGAGCTAGAGCTTAAATATTTAGCATGAAACATATTCTAATGGGTGTCTACCGAGTTTGTTTAACTTTAAGCTCTGTGGTTAAAATTGGCCCCGCCTGGGGTCATTGATTTTCCTTACATTTGTATAGTAAAAACTTAAAAAAAATCTTCTTTTTAAAAACCCAAAGAGCTAGAGTTTAGATACTAAGCATTAAATATCTTCTAGTGAGTCTCTACCAAGTTTGTTCAAATAAAAGCCTCTGGGTTAAAATTGGCCTCGCCCCGGGGCCTATTTACATGTGAGCGATTTCAGGGCCAGCATGGCCCTCTTGTTTGTCTATAATCATCAGTCATAGTATATTCCCTGTGAAAAATGTGAAAAAATATCACCATATTTGTGATGTTCGTTTCAGCTTCTTGTTAAATTACTTTCATCACGATAGGGAAAGTAAAGTACAGCAAAATTTACGAGACAGAGACATGATCAATAGGAAACCTTTTTTTTTTTTTTTTTTTTTTTTTTTTTTGATAAATCGTATACCCATTTACTGTATACACAGCGAATTAACTTGAGTGCAGACATTATTGTATTTTCTGATCACAGATCAGGAAATACAATGCTGACATTTAATATCTGGAACAGCGCTTCCCTGCAATCATAACAACAAAAAGTAGTTCTCAAAACAGTTTAAAACTGGCAATAAAAAAAGAAAGAAATGTTTTTATTTTGTTACAAGTATCCAACAAATTATAACGCATTCGAAGTTTAAAAGTAGCTTTGGCTTATAGAATTGTTAATAAATGCACAATCACAAATTACGCGGATGAATATCATTTTAATCAATGAAAATTGCTCGGCTATTTCCGTAAATCTCCGAATTATTGTCATCGGAATTAAACGCCGCCTATATGAACATTTGTTAAACATGTCGGACTGTTTTGGCAAGAAAATTTTCGCTAACGTATTTACAGCAATGTTTAACAACAGGTTAGCCGTGAACAAACTATCTCGAAATTAATAAGGATTACAAACCCTAATGGAAATTTTAAATTTAAAATCATTTGGTTGTTCAGACAATTTCTTCCCCGTGGTCCAGGGCTAACACACCCGTTTAGGTAGTGAGAGGTCTGAGGTTCAAATCCCAGGCCTCTCAACTCTTTTTTAAGTGTCTTTTTAGCGATTTTAACACTTTTTTCTAAAGGAATTATCCACGATATGTAAGGATAAAGTGTGACTGTCATAAAAAATGTACATAACTGATTCCATAATGCAAGTAAGAAAACTCTGGTCATGCAAAATTCCGTATGTATCAAACTCAAGCTGTTTTAGTAAACTAGAAATGTGTCATCATGCCACGGATGCCCCCGCATGCAGCCAAAATTTCAGATGTTATAATATTTAGTTCCAAATTTGTTTGCACAAATTATTGTTTTCATTTTAAGTTCAAAGCCCTTAAAACTTTTCAATGTTAACACAAACCATTTCCATACAATGTTCAAGGCACTGAAATTATTCAGTGTTAACCTTTTGAAAATAGCATATTTCATATTTGTAGCCAAAATAATGGCTACATACATTTCCACAAAAGTATGAGTGCTGAAACTGAAAGTTCAAAATTATTCCAATATTCAAGAAAGATAAGTTTGTCCAAAATCATTGAACCACGACCAAATTCAAACTTAAACTGCTTATTCCTAAGATGTATCTATATTATTTTCAAAGTGAAAGGGACATAACTCTGCCAAAAAAATCATCGAACCATGACCAAATTCCAACTTGACCTGCCCATTCCTTTGACATATCCATATGTCAAATTTATGTTGTATATGTAACACTGTTGGGTAGATAATGAACAGAAACTGTAAATTTCATATTAATTTCAAAGTGAAAGGGGCATTACTCTGCCAAAAATCATTGAACAATGAACAAATTCGAACTGGGCCTGGGCATTCCTAAAACATATCCATATGTCAAATTTGAGTTGAATGTGTTGTACTGTTGGGGAGATAATAAACAGAAACTGAAAATTTCATATTATTTTCAAAGTAAAAGGAGCATAACTCTGCCAAAAATCATCAAACCATGACCAAATTCAAACTTAACCTGCATTTTCTCTTGACATATCCATCTGTCAAATTTGAGTTGAATATGTTGTACCGTTGGGGAGATAATGAACGGAAACTAAAAATTTCATATTATTTTCAAAGTAAAAGGGGCATAACTCTGCCAAAAATCATCGAACCATGACCAAATTCAAACTTGACCTGTATTTTCTCATGACATATCCATCTGTCAAATTTGAGTTGAATATGTTGTACCGTTGTGGAGATAAAGAACGGAAACTAAAAATTTCATATTATTTTCAAAGTAAAAGGGGCATAACTCTGCCAAAAATCATCGAACCATGACCAAATTCAAACTTGACCTGTATTTTCTCATGACATATCCATATATCAAATTTGAGTTGAATGTGTTGTACCGTTGGGGAGATAATGAACGGAAACTGAAAATTTCATATTATTTTCAAAGTAAAAGGGGCATAACTCTGCCAAAAATCATCGAACCATGACCAAATTCAAACTTGACCTGTATTTTCTCATGACATATCCATATATCAAATTTGAGTTGAATGTGTTGTACCGTTGGGGAGATAATGAACGGAAACTGAAAATTTCATATTATTTTCAAAGTAAAAGGGGCATAACTCTGCCAAAAATCATCGAACCATGACCAAATTCGAACTTGACCTGTATTTTCTCATGACATATCCATATGTCAAATTTGAGTTGAATGTGTTGTACCCTTGGGGAGATAATGAACGGAAACTGAAAATTTCATATTATTTTCAAAGTAAAAGGGGCATAACTCTGCCAAAAATCATCGAACCATGACCAAATTCGAACTTGACCTGTATTTTCTCATGACATATCCATATGTCAAATTTGAGTTAAATATGTGCAACCGTTACTAAGATAATGAACGGAAACTGATGATGACGGAATGACAGAATGACGGAATGACGGAAGGACGGAATGACGGAATGACGGAAGGACGGAATGACGGAAGGACGGAAGGACGGAACAGGGTAACACTATATGCCCCGGCCATTACATGGCGGGGGCATAAAAAGTCTAAACGCAGTCGCTGCATCTCGGTGCCGTGCAAGATGTGCAGTTTTGTTTTGTTTGATTAATTACTCGTCATCAGTACAATACCAATATTTAAGAACATAATTTGTCCACCAAACCTTGAAAAGTCTTATTCATAAAATTCTATTCAATAAAAATTCAATTTAAATGCTTTAGATGTCAAGCTCAGATTTTTAATGTCAAATTTATGCCATTATAAACTATATATTTGTAGTATATGCTTAAAAAAATAGCAATAAAATTTCAAATTCTATCTCAAATAAGACACGATTGCTATAATGTTGTATAAACATTTTTTTTTACGTAGTAAAAAGTAAATATTTTCATAGATCATGCTATACTTGAACTCCAGCTTCTGACGCGAACATTAAGTGTCGAATTGAAGTTTTCATGATAACTGCCATAAAAACACATCCGCGGATGTTTCGAAATTCCAAATTTTATCAGTTCATGTTAAAAGTTGAAATCTGCTTAAGGCGATGCTAGGGGGCTGCGCTTCCCAGTACCGTCCATGAACAGGCTCAATCGAACTGAGTTTGCAACATTTTTCAGCTCAGCATTTGAGCTTTCTATAGGGATTCATTTTTTCTCCTTTTTTATTGAAAACGAAATCGTTTTAACATCAAAGAGAATGAATAGAAATTAAAATAACAAACGGTCATTGTTCACAGGTGACAATGACAGCAAAGAACATAAATAAGCTTAATAACATAAATCATATACTCGTATGTAAACAGTAGCCAATGCGTATGCATGATAAGTATATATGTTTGTTAACTGTCCACATATATGGTTTGTACATATTTTGTTTTGTAATACTGAATCTATATGATAAAAATGTTGTGTTATGTATATCTCAAAATAAGATTTGATTTACGACTGTAAACTTCTTGATAGGTACTCTATAATCGTATTAATAGAAAAGAGAAATAAAGAATATATTGTATTCCACGCCTAAGACTGTTAAGACATCAAATAAAACAGATATACATATTTCTTGATTTCAGGAAGATATACAAGTTTCTTGCTTTTAAGTAGATATGCATATTTCTTCATTTTAGGAAGATTTACATATTTCTTTCATACATGTATTTTGGAAGTATTCTAGTATTCCAAAATTTAGACAATAATTTTGTTAAATTACCGGCAATATAATATAGCTTTATTTACTTCAGATGCGTTAAAATCCTTAATGATTGCATTTAATGAATTATTTGCATAATTTCAATTTAATTGGGTCTGTACATTTTGCTGCTCGCAGACTTTGTGCAATTGCTGTCATTATTCCTGAGGATTGTTAATGTACTCAGCAATTCTACTGCATTATTTCAGTTGCATTATAACACTACTTTAATCATTTGTTTATGTCAATGCCTTGAAGCTTAACTTCTTGTCTGACATAATAAATGCGTGGGATTTAATAAAAGATTTAAGAAAGGTTATGAAATGGTTATTACAGTGTTATTCTCAAATCATGTAAATATAAACGAAAAAGTAAGTATTTAAGATGCTTGCATGAAGACCGGGCACGAAGTTGCAGAAGAAAACATGCATTCACGAGCACAGTTGCACGTTGTTTAATACGTGTTACTTAGAGCGCCGTGTAAAAAAGCTGACTGCAACGACAGTCCAGGCAATTTGACTTTCAAAGTGTTACTGTAATTTAACAAGCGTTACGAACTCATTCTGTACGGAGAACAAATCTGAAACGCTAAAAACCCGGATATAACGCATACTGCTATATGTGAAGAGCGCTAATGCACCTTTTTATGGCCGCATACATATTTGCAGAAGCCCTCGGACATAATCAAAAACCTCGCCCACGGGCTTTAACTGCGCCCTCGTGTTTCAGCAGATATTAATACATGCAAAAAGGTACATATTAAAACCCTTATTAGTTGATGTGTAGTAACGTACATTATTCACATTGATCATGTAACCCATGAGCAAAATTAGGCCTCCAAATTTGCCCTGTTTATGTAAAGCGCTATTTTTAAAGATATACTATGCTCATTTTTGGGTAAAATATTGTTATTGCAGAAATTCATTAAAATCTATAAAATTCTTACTGAATATGCCTTATTTAAAAAAGAGAGCATATGTATAGGAATCTGCGTTCGTTATTACGGGTCAGGTAAGTAAAGAAGAAACTGCCAGTGTTTTAATGACCCTATATATATTTACACTGTGTCCACTTATAGTGTGTAGGATTTAAAACATAACATATCTACTTTGTGTAAAGTCAAAACATGTTTATTTTATATTCACAAAAAGACCGCGTAGCAATTATCAATATTTTCAAACATGGAATTAGAGCATAGTGTAAAACACATATGACACAATAAAACCCCGGACAAATATCTTTGTTATTCTGTACAAAGGTAATCTGGTGTTTTATAATATTGTAATCATGGATTTAGAACATTTGAGGTGCTTCTCACCTTATAAAAAAACATAGCACTGAACGAGAAACAATTTGTCATAAAGGAAGCAAAATGTAAAGAAAGTTGTATTTTGACTTCTATACTGAATGAGAAAATAAGCTCTCAACGACGATGTTCTAGTACAAGTCTCAAATAAAATGTTAATTATGTTCTATTCGGATAAACATGAGTTTTTGCTGTAAATATTTATTGTTTTATGCCTGAAATTTACAAGGTTGTCAGGTTATTATTCAACTCGACGGCGTATCAATATGTTTTTTAAATTAGCGTTTATATATATTGTTCATCTCTCGAAGATTAAGATATTTTAAATAAAAACAAATTGACTAGAAATAAACGCCTACGTCTTTAAATTAACATACAAATTATTGTATTTTGTTTAATCAACCCACGCTATTATATTCAAAATCAAAATCATAGAGTTATTTAAGACTATAGGGTAAAAACATTTCCCAACAATGCGCAATGCACTTATTGCAAAATGTGGCGTTTCTTCGAAAATTAGATATCACTTCTTAAAGCAAAATAATGCATTATGGTGTTGACATTCTTTTAAACGTTTATTTTGAAATATTATTCCTGAAGCAATTTGTGCAAAACATTCTCAGACTTTCATGTTTTAATTAATATTGACAGTTCATTCTCAAAATCCTAAATATTGTTTCTTTAAATAACGTTGTAGTGTGGGCGTGTTGACAATCAAAAGTTATTATTGTGTTGTTAAGTTTTGATATTGCATCATACCCAAAGTATATAAACTTTGGGCTTCTTTCTTGTTATAAATGCAAATATGAGAGGTGTGCCTTTAACTTTAGAATTTTAGGATTTTTTTTGTCGTATTCTTACTTTCCAAATCATAAATCATGTCACCTCCATTCATTCTTTTCACAAAGTTATTTCATGAACTATTCCAAAACAGCGCAAATGAAAAATAATCTTTGTAACAAAAAGTATTAGCATGGTAGCAAAACCATATTTAAAATCGCTCTATATGATAACAGAAAGAAAAAACAAACTCGCATTTCTTGTGATTGCTCTCTTCAAAGTAAAAGCCTTGCAAAAACAGCCGTATCTCTTACAAAGGTAGAAATGCCTGATAAAACAGTTACAGTAAGGATTACTAATGGTGCATCATGAAATGAATTTCCGTTTTTGCTTGTGAAGTTTAAAAGTTATACCACGGTTCGTGTCTTTTTATTATCTATAAAATAAATCAGTTTCACTGGCAATATAGTATTTAGTATTTTGCGTCTCTCTCGATTTATTTCTTTACAGTGGAAAAAAGGAGAAAAGAATCAAAGTATAATATATCTATATAATAAATTAATTAAGATAGAAAAAAACATTAATCACTTTATTACATGTCATCAACTCATGTTTACATTTAAGAGATGGCCTGTGTAACAAACGTTTAATAATTTGTAATAATAAATAAATAAATAAAAGCTATTTGTGTATTTTTCACTAAAAGTAAGAAACTGTAATTCCCCACTTTGATACCGATCTTCCGGTATTAGAATTTTCATTACATCATTGTTTTTGCTCTTTAAAACTTCTTACATAACCGGTTTTTACAATGACTTACATAATCACGATATCTATTCCGAACAAATTCATATTATTTCAATTTTATGTCTATTCGTATATTTAAAATTGACATTAAGTAGAATGTTTGTCCCCCGATAGACCTATCACATTCCTGTATAGTGGACAGAATATTTCAATTTTTCTTTAACCAGCTTTGACTCGGTTTTAAGCATATTTACAAAGAATGTCAAAATAAATGGGATTGTGTCAATGTATTCCTAATCATACTTTCAATAATCACTTTCCTTAATGCTTTAAGGGAAGTCGAGAACATTTTTATTATGACAGTTCCAAAAGATTGTGAACAATAATACACAGATAATTCGCGAAAACTGTTTTCACTTTCCGTCAAAAACGCTCATATCAATTAATGGATAAAAAATAATCTTAAGTTGTGTAAAGTCCACCCCCTCCCTTGATTGAATTGTTTGGATTTCTCAATTGTTTCCGGACTGAATACATTTGTATATTCTGAAATTCATCACTTCATTTTTTGGTATAAATTTTTCAACAGTTATATGGAAATATTACATGCAAAGGAATAAATGTAAAGTTATTTAAGTGATTATATATATATATATATATATATATTGGGTACTACACCTTACACATCAAAGATAAAAAGTTTGTAGATGAAGAAGGTCATTGTTTCCTTTGACCATGCAATAAATAATGATATAGGGAAAGAGAAAGTATTCTAGAGAAGTACCAAAATTCGGGAAGGTAAAAATATTAATCTATGTTTGATTTCGATTCATGAGATTTGATGAGAATTTGATTACTTGTGTTTATGAGAGAACATGTAAAAGTACAACATCGCTCTTGCGATCCTTAGTACCGACTGAAGCGATATACAATCTTCCACAAACGTGCTGGAAACAATGATCCCCGAAGGTCTAAGGCTGCAAAGTCTATTATATCTGTTAATAAGAAACAAACTGCGTGGCACACTAGCACCGGTTGTAGCAGTATTTAACATTAACACTAAAACTATTAGGGTCGCTTTCGTTAATATAAAAAATACAATAGTTGAGTTTACAACGCTCGAAGTCAATCTCTCTATCGACTGGTATTATTGGTTTGTACTTGATTCGCCTAAACAAAATTGAAAAATAATGATAAAATATGTTGCTCAGACGGGAAGAGGTTCAATTATGACCCTAATTTTACATGTTATTTAATATATGAAAGAGAATGGCAGAACTATTCTGGATACACAGATTTCACCTTATATTATTCTTCGTGACATTTAAATAGTCAAAATTGTGATTTTTTCTTTTATTTTAAGTGTCGTTATTTTGTTATTTACTTCCCACGCGGGTCTGTATATATATTTTTTTAATTGTCTGAGATATTGCCATGCCTTTAAACCGTAATCGTTCTACATACAACAGAGAGAATTAGAATCCCTAAAGAAAGTCCAAAAACGGCAAAATTGAAAATGTTGAAGGGCTCAGATTGATTGAGTTTATTCATGCACAGGCTTAAATAGAATTAAGCATTTTACATAAAAAAAATTGGAAACATCCACAAATTCATGTTCATACGGCAGTTATCATGGAACCTTCAACGTTATTAAATCTATATCTTGTTTCTCAGGAAGGAAGGTATTTATTTTATTTTTTTTACTTATTTTTGTTAAATATTTTTTTGTTTTGTTTTACGACGCACCAAAACAGTTAAGGTCTTCTGGCACAGAATCAGGAAAAAGTAATTTTGGCTAACTTCGGGTGTTATACACTTTTAGCAATATCAGGGGTCAAAATCACCTCACCAGCATGAGTTAACAGATGCATATACTTCAATAATTCGAACCCAATTAGTCGCCTCCTACGATCACGCAGGGTTAAACGGTGGCTACAATTATGATGCCGTAAAGGCAACCCTCAGTCACAAGGGCAATCAAATGGACATGTATGCTTAACTACTACATTTCTTTGCTAAATGCTGAAACAATTGTTTAGCTTACAAAACGTAATTTGATATTTCTTTTGTCATTTTGTTTGTCCTTGATCAATTCAATACACTAGTTAAATACAAAAAGTGTTTCAACTGATTAATAATAGTTTCTTTTATATAGCTCTGAAAAAGTAATTACACTTGTATATTTGATAAAGAAAGCCTTATATAGATATTGTCAGCGCTTTTCTCATTACAATTAATCATCTGAACACGAATTCACAATTAATAATAAAATTGCTGTGAAAAAAGATCCGGTGTGTTTTATAATATCTTAAATGGCAGTTATTAAGTTTCTTTATCAAAATAAACATTTAGGTAGCTGTAAGAAAATATTCACCCAGATATGAATGTTACAATGCAGTCACATGAATATGCTCTTTGCAAATAACTGGCAATGACACATTTTTTTGTTCAAGTTTGCACGTTTTTCAACTCTTTTTTTTCCACATATTCAGTAAGAAAATTGTGGTTCTCTGCCATACGCGGTGTTTTGACCATTTTGACGAACAAACGTTATCAACAGATAATATTATTCCATATATGTACACATTAATGTGTATCAATCCTTTTGATGAAACTGAGGTAACGTTATTGCTGCTATATTGCTGCTATCTTTAATGGTTACTGTTATAGACATGTTTTAGATAAGTTACTTTAAGTTACAGGAATGTCTGTGCATTTTTAACCCCAAGTTTTCAATTCGACATGAAGCACTTAAAAGGACTGTCTAAATATAAGCTCTTCAATGCAAGACAAATGTATTATTTCCAAGATTCTGGATGCCACTTAATTGCAAGATGAAAATTTTAAGGATCTGCAATAAAAGTCTGCCTAATAAAATAACTAGTCTGATTCGTGAGATGGATTTTGCAAGCAACAAGTTAGGTTACCTCAGCAGATCATCTTGTTAACAAAATTTATCAATATTTATGTTCATCAATGTCTTTGTTAATCAATATCTATGTTTATCAATATCTATGTTTATCAATGCATATGTTTATCAATGTTTATCATTAATATTGTTTATCAATATCTTACGTACAAACTAGATAAGGCAATGCACAAATCTCTTTAGAAACGATATTTTCAAATTTTGTATCCGAAGGTACTTTTAAGTGACGGTAGTTATGTTTTAAATTCAAGCAGTACAGAACATTTTCTTGGTGGCACTTTCCAGGTGGATCAATCTTGAAAATAATATAAATTACTGTCTTTCTTTAGGTGTATTTAAAACAAAAAAAAATAGGTGTACATAAACCTGCACAACTTTCTTAAGATTACGGATATGCTAAAAAGGTTAAAATTTAGGAGGTACGTTTCTTTTTTATTTTCCTTACTCAGTTGACAAATGACAAAAGAAATCAAGGAATTATGATTTATTTTTACAGTGTTCAGCATTGCAAAAATGATCAAAAAATGATTCATTAAAGGGACTCAACTGATTTTTTGTTTGCATAATGGGACCGGAAATATTTTCCTTATATGTGGGTACCATTTGATCTATGTCTAAACCAATAACCTTTTTCCAAATTTTCAAATCGTTCCCTTTCACAGTTTTTCCAGAATCATACATTTTATTTTGCAAAATAACCCAATAAATGAAAAGCGTTACAACGCTTTTCACCCAAAATCGGGCTAAGAATCACACAATAATTTTAAATCTATTTATGAGTATTTTTATTACTCTATGCAGATTTTTTTTTTCCATTTTAAGTGCGTCACTTGATTTATGTAAGAATTTTTTTTTTTTAATGTTTTTAGGCTTTTTGACCTCAGTGGAGCTCCTTTAAAGAACGCTCAAATATTGAAAAAATCAGCATATTAAATTAGAATTTAAATACACAGGATAATAAATATTCACCATTGTATTATAATCAATGATGACCCAAGAGTGCGATGCGAAGTTTAACGCACTTTGGGGTCGGACCCCAAAATGCGTTGGACCCCAAAGTGCGTTGTTACAACGCCTAAACATTGAAAAAAGGTTGTAGGCTCTGTCTGGTCGGTTTGCAAAAACTTTAATTTCAGCATATTAAACTTATTAAACACACAGAATAATAAATATTCATCATTGTTTTATAATCTATTTCAATATTGAATGACGTTCAAAATACCTATTTAATATTTAGATAAAATGTATTTCAATTTGTATCGTTTACAAATTTCATGGTTCGGAACAATTTTTTAACATTAGAACATTTATATAAAAATTTTCTAGTGTGTTGGGTCATTTGAACTTAAAATTATACAAATACTAAAACTGTCATAACAGAAATTTAAGTATTTAGTTAGTAGTATTTTGTCTTCCATAAAAAATACTTATTAACTATAACACCGATTGCCAACAGATTTATATTTTCAAAAGCTAGTCCATGTATGTAGAAAATGGGAATTACTTTTATTAGTGTAACCAGATACCCAAAAATAAAATTTTTAGTTCTAAAAAATAAATTGGTAGAATCTCTGAGGCATAATGGGCCTTTAACAAGAACAGGTTAAATTTTTAATCATCCGCAGATGTAAAACCATAAACCGCGACAGAAACTTTTAAAGAAGGAACAACATGTTAAAGCAGCACGCCTCCAGATTCATGCTAATTTTCATAAAAAATTTGAAAATGTATTTGAATGTATAATATTGTGAGATAACCAAAAGGAAGCCATTTACACATTATCAATGGCACCTACAAGCCATGTAAATTACCAACAAGAAGTCAAAATATGCATAAATTGCCCTTACAGCGTTAGTAACGCAGTAGAAATATAGTTGTTAATACTAAAAAAATCAGTCATTAACCGCACATAACATGTAAAATATTACATGAATCTTGAACCATTTTACGTTTCCTAAAATCGTAGTACATATTTCTCAAGTTTAATTTTATTGATATATTTTGACTCATCTGGAGGCATGCAGCTTTAAATTCGTGAGGAAAAAAGACGCTTATCTTATTACATACTTTTCTCTATTATTTTTAATTCTACACAATATAACGTCTGCTTTTTAACATAACTTGTTTCTTTAACAAAAGTTGCGCAGTTTTGTTTCTTTACTATACAATATTGAATCCATGTAACACATATCACCTCAAGGTCGATGTTCTCTTACAGACACTCATTTAAGCAAGTTGTCAAAAGTAATTGATAATCCTCATTTGAAACTTCAAGTTTAGATTATTCAATGCAGAGATAAATGTAATCTAATGCATTTTCCGACACAAAAGTAATGTTTCAAGGAAATTAAAGTATTCTGTTCCTGCTTATTGTTTATAAATTCAATAAATTCACGGAATGCCATTTTAAAAATGTTGCTTTCTTGTACGAGAAATAGGCCTAAGAAAAAATGGTGTTTCTTTCCAAATGCAGACTCGGTTTGGTTGACTCTGTATATGAAGGATAATGAAAAAGAGCAACATCCCTCATGCCCCCTAGCACCGTCTTAAGCTATACTCAATTTTCATCCGCCGAGATTTGACCAAAAATGTGTAAAGAAACAAACTTAAATAACACAAATTGGAACGCGTTTCATAGTACAATGTTGTGACCTCATGTAATTGCGTATAAATTCAATTCTCAGGACTGATGCTTTTCACAATGACAAGGGAATACTCCGACAATGAGATTCAATGAATTGCATTGCAAGTCAGAAATTATTACGTCTCACTTCTTATCGAGATCATTAAAATCTTGTCTTCGAACGACACATTCATTCAGTGTTTTTTGTTCGGTTATTTGTAATTTGACAAGTTGGTTAAACTATAAGTTATACTTTGACGGAGATAAAGGGAAGCGTCACGTGATGTTTAAGAATATTTAATATTACATAGACAGGAACAACAGTAAGCCTTTAATAACATATGATCATAAATTACATGATCTTCATATTTATTTAAGTTCGATTGGGAAAGGATTTGACAAATGCGACATTTAACGGTAGAAGATTTTGCGACATTACGCGATGGTTGCGATATTAAGCGGCAATGGTGCGATATTTAGTGACAAGTGCGACATTTAGCGGTGTTGGGACATATAACGGCGCCACAGTCATCTTTAAGAATAAGTAAGGGAAAAGTGTTTACAAAAGATGAAACTGAATTTCTTGCCAATATGTTCTTACTTATTGACACCAAATGAATTTCTTATCCATAACAACTTACAATAATTCATAACATTACCTTTGTAGGTGTTATCATAAATTCATTTAAAAAGACTTGCAATATCATGACATTTAATATTATGAGGTGATTAAACATTGTTGAGTTCAATCCTGAATTCTATTCACACAACTGTCAAACTTATATTGGCCGAGGCACTAACCGAGTGATATATAGAATTTGCAGCTGTGTACGAGCCTAATAGAATCAGTATACTTCTCAACAATGTTAAATGAACTTTTAATTTCAAAACACCATTTTCGACAATTTGACAGAACTTTCTTACTTAAAATACAATAAGGATTTAATATGACTTTCTGGACTGGAGTACGTAATGCATTCGATATAGATATGTTGGACTCTGAAAATGAAAACAAGGTTATATGGGGTACCATATGCATTTGATATAGATATTTTGGACTCTAAAAATGAAAACGAGGCTACGATATGGGTACAATATGTATTTGATATGGATTCTTAGGACACCTGAAATGAAAAAAAGGCTAAGTTGATTTGATTCGATCCGATAATGATTTTTGTTTAAACATCACGTGTATAAACGCTGAATCATCATTGGTCATATCTTTCAAGGTATGAAATTATTTAAAATATTACGGTCATAAAATTGACATACAGTAATTCATACTTACATAACTGTAATATTCCCCATTAAAGATGAATCATTAAGTAATGGAAACTTGTCAAGACTGTTAGGTTTGACACATAGCAATGTATTTTCTTCATCTTGTTCCACACTACACGAGCACGTATCACTACAAACTTCTATCACGGATCGGTTAACACTTGCAGTTGAAGACTCTTGCTGTGGGAGAATTTCTGTAGTGTCATTTTCGATGTCTTGCTCCTCAAAGACGTTTGATAAGTTTGACACAAGGTCCTGGGGAAGCAAGCCCGGTTTATTTGTTGTTGGGCTATCAGATTTGCTTTGATTATTGTCAAAGCACATACACAAACAATAGAGAAATATCACATAAAATAGCCTCATTGTTGGTCAGGTTCCCATTTTCAGTTTAATTAATTCCATATTCCATTGTTTAAGCCATGACTGACTTTTTATCAGCGTATTTACTTACGCGTTATTTTGCATGTTTTATACATCGGAAAATTAAAAGATTTTGTAACGATCTGTAAGAAAAATAATTATCTATCCCATACTTTCTTTAAGTAAAGACGCCAGGAAAAAAACAACAACAAAAATATTAAAGTTTGAACACTATCAATGCACCTTTTTTGACAATAGTGATTAATGAACGTGTCTGCAGCTAACTCCGGTTCAGAATCATTTCCCTTGTCAGCTTTACGATTTCTATTATTATCTAACGGTTAAACAGCATCCAGTTTGATTATACGCTTAACGTGTTGTAATTGTCAAAGGAAATCTCGTAGCAGAATGAAACGCTCTGATGTAAGAACATTTGCAGACTGAACTGCCTCAGCTGTCAGATGTTAAAGATGATGCTGTATCCGCTGTCGATGTGAATAACTTTTATTATCGATACTGGTGAATACTATAGTCGCTGTTCTTACGCGCTATTTCTATCGACTTGTTGTTTTAATACCTAAACAGAAGTAAAAGAACACAATTAATGAATGGATCAAATTAGTTTGATGACGGCGCTGAAGTAAAAAAAAATTAACAATAATAAATAAATAAATAAATAAATAAATAAATAAATAAATAAATAAATAAATATAATAAATAAATAAATAAATATAATAAATAAATAAATAAATAAATAAATAAATAAATAAAAAAAAAATAAAATATAAATATTAGGTAGATAAAAAAGATGAATGTAGATGTGACAAATACATGTAAATGTATAGATAAAATTTGTAAATGGTGCTATCTAAAATTAGAATAACTGCTTAAGTTTTTAATGATAAATAAATAGGCAGATAAAATTACATCAATAAATAAGTAAAATAAATGAGTAAAATAAATAAATAAATAAATAAATAAATAAATAAAAATAGAAATAAAATGGAAAAATAAAATAGATATACAGAATAGATAAATAAGTTAATAAATCAGGTGCTTCAATATGAATTCTACTGCATTAATATTAATTACCTTTGAAATGAGAGAAAAATTAAGTCGGAATTATTGCATGACACAAAACATCCGTTTAAAAATTTAAAGAGTCCCAATCGTAAAGTTTTAAGAGAAACATAAATCAAGACGCCAAATCCTGTAAAATTCGACAAATGAGACAGTGCAAATAAATTTAAAAAACAACAACAAACTAGAAATGTGTCGTCACGCCACTGATGCCCCCCGCTGCTGCTGCCAAAATTTCAGATGTTATAATATTTTGTTCCAAATTTGTTAACACAAACTGAACATTCAAAATTTTTCCAATATTCAAGAGGGATACATTTGTCCAAAATCATTTGAGTTGAATGTGTGCAACCGTTACTAAGATAATGAACGGAATCTGATGATGACGGAATGACAGAACAGGGTACCACTATATGCCACGGCCATTTTATGGCGGGGGCACAAATACACAGTCTATATTCTACACAGTAATAGTATACTATCAATACAAAATGAGCCTACTCTTTCATCGCCAGCACCTTTCAAAGGTAACGGGGTAGGTGTGGGAAGGGTGTCAACTCCCATGGACTGAGAAAAATTTGAAAATAGTGTTATTTCCATGACTTTCTAATGCTTTTATGGTAGCCTTTTTGATAATTAAATTACTATAGTCTTCATTTTGTTCATTTATAGTTTACGTCTTCAAGCTGCATTTACCGTACTGATTGTTTCGTCTCATGCATAATTAGCCTTAGAATCGAACCGTGGTCTTACAAAACAAAATGACCCTTTCGGGACTAGCAAATACCTGCTTGTGACTCACGGATCTTCTCATATAGACCAAAGAAATTTTTTTTACTGTGCTCATTTTGCTTGAAAATATTTTTTTGATATTTTGATATTTTTTTATATATAAACAATTGTAGAATGTTGTAACAAATTGGCCATATCCACACCCGAAAGCTACAAATGTATATTATTAAACAAAAAACGTTTTAGGTTTCTTCATTTGTTCAACAGCGATAATAAAAAGGAGGGGCGAATAAGCTTTCAGTAAATTTAAATTAAATTAAATTAAATCAAATTAAGTTAAATTAAATATAATTCAACGCCGGCATGAGAAAACTATCCTTAACGTCAATTTACAAATAACGTAAAAGACGTTGACATTATCAATGACAATAAAGGTAAATAAATTGAATTACCCTCGAAATGTTAAAGATAAATACAAATAGGTTACGATAATCAAATTTTAGAAGTTTTATATTTATTTCAAGATCTAAAGAATTGAATATCTTTGAGAATTCAAAATGTCAATTTTAAAATAAAGTGAATGGCGTAATATATATTATATTGATGTCATACAAACGGTCTCTTTACGTCATTCTATAAGCGTTTCAAACGTCACCTTTACGGCTTTTTCCATTATCACAATGTCTTTTACAGACAGATTCATGCTTTAATGTAATGACTCTTTAATAAAATCACTTAGGAAAAGGAACTGATTTGTATCCGCTCATAAAAGACTGCAGTTTTATGATATAAAAAGGATTACTTTATTCGGAACTACTTTGAGAATAATATTTCTGCGAGTTTTAAGTTTTCAGATCACTGTAAACTGTTTTAAAGGTTCCAATACTATTTAAAACACTGGATGTATTTTGACATCTAAGCGCTCCGAATAAAGTGACAGCACTGAGACTTCGATTACAGCGACAGCACTGAGACTATTAAGCGCTTCAAATAAAGCGGCAGCACTGAGACTATTAAGCACTTCGACTGAAATAATAACTCGTGTGCAAAGTTTCAGTTCGATGTTTTCACTCCATTTTCCAAAATTATATTTTTATTGTGCAAAATGACATAAAAACGGGCTAAAAATAGTGCAAAAATCGATCTTCAAAATTAAAGTCTTGAGTATATTTCTTTATCATCTCTTCCTGACTTTTTTCTATTTAAAGTACATGACTTGATCTACGCGAGAATATCAAATTTTATGTCTTTGGGTTTAATTTTATCTTGATGGGCGAGCTCCTTTAAATTTGTGTTATGCATCATTTGCAATATTTCCTCTATTGGAAACCACTTCTATGTTATTAATCCCCACATTTCCTGTAAAACTGTGAGAAGTCTTATTTTCACCCAACACGGAAGTAAAAATATTCCCGCATAAAGTATATGATTTTTTATATTCATCATCGGTCTAATCAATATAACGATCTAAAAACTAAGCTAAATACGAAATATGAAACTGATAAAGCAAAGAAATCATATATCATATTTGATTACTGTACATCTTGATACTTCTATAAAACATATCTTTGTTTAGATTTACGTGGCACCGGCACTGTAAAGGTTATATGGCAACATTCAAGCTTTACTGGTGGAGGAAGACCCCATGGACACTTCTGCGCATTATTTCAGGCACGAACGGGTACCTGAGTATAATGACCAACGTCCCCTAACCTAGCTCTAACGGTATTTTCCTCGGGAAAATGTTATTACTGTTACTCACAAACCTATGTGTTATTTATATATTATTCATATGAGGAGATTTTTTCCAATCAGGATGAAAACTATATGCCAATTATATTTAATAATTTACTTCTTTATAAGAGTAACAGCCACATACAACTACCAATAAAGTATGTACATGCTTCTGTCTAATTAGAGGTAAACTCCGCTTATAACGATATTCTGGAGACCGCCAAATATATCGTTATATCGGGATGTCGTTTTATCCGAGAGGTAACCATTTATGTTAATGAGAGTAGTGTTAATAACAAGCTGGTTTTAATCAGATTGGTGAAAGTACAAACGTTCAGTGAGAAAAAAGATGATGAGAGTTTTGAAACGTATTCAATATTATGCAATAAAATTTAATGCTTTTACACATCATTTTAGATCATAAAATTGAAATTGTTCGTGTGGTACTACTTGGATATGATTTTCGCAGTACATTTGTACATGTCTTATAATCCCGAATTAAATTGAATGAAATAAACACTGGAACTTTAATGCAATCTGATAAAAACAAAGAAGATAAATATGTCTCGTGCATGGTTATAAGATAATATGTCCACTATCCACACAAAAATCGCAAATTTATCGCGATTTATTTGTTACTATATAAAAAAATCTAAAATTCACTCTATTACTGATACATGCGCCAATAAGTCATTAATTTCAATCAAAGATCTCAGATTCTTTGTGTTTATATTAACAGAATTTATACAAATATCTTTGTTTAATCCGAAAAACCATTACTCCAAGTTAAATTTATTTATTACATGCTTTTCGGTGGTTTATAGAAATTTATTACATGCTTTTTCGGGGTTTATAGAAAATAATCAGTGAAATAAACTGGTCAAATTTTCACCTCGTTTGAAAACAGTGAAATTACCCACTTTGATAAATTTACGATGTTTTTGAATTTAAGCCCCTACGTTTTTTCAGTGAAAACCAGGTGCACAGTTATGGTACAACTTAATGACGTGACGTCGTAAATGAGTCCGGTTGTATTATTATTTGGCGCGTTTTCAAATCAGTATTAGGTTTAATGGTCTTTTTAAAACGTTTTTTGCATATAATAAAAAGAAAATTTGTTTAGTTTAGTGTAAGATCGAAATATATTTCACCTTGTGAACACCAAACAAATATCCTCTATATATCAGTGAGTTAAAAACTGGTAATTTCACTGTTTGAAGCAGTGAAATTATCGATTTGATAATTTCACTGTTTTGAATATTTGAGCCCAGTACGTTGTTTCAGTGAAATACAAGCGTAATAATTTCTTGCATAGCAGACTGGCGTTTCCGTGAGTTTTACCCATGCCGGAAATTTCATCTGGCATGGGGGGTGCCAGATGAGTCGCGTGCCAAACAACAACGTCATTTTAGCGCACTTTATGAATTGAACCGCGTTAAAATGACGTCATTTTAGAAGGGAAAATATGTGCTAAGGATGACGTCATTTCGCCGTTGTTAATTTAAGTTGTAAGTTGCTACGCTATGTAAGAAAATAGTTATGGATCGAAAAATGACTTTTAATTTCCATGAACAATATATCATATTGAGGTAACCATTTTAAATATGAAATAAATATGCAGAATATGCCCAAGAAAAAATATCTTTCATTATGTTTGCGGTTCGGATCGGAATATCCGTCCCCTCGGGAACCCGCCCATGGGCGGTACTTCGGCAAAGCCTCGTTACGCCCAATGGGCGGGTCCCCTCGGGACGGAATATTCCCGGTCCGAACCGCAACATATGACAGATATTATTTAATCTGTCATATGTTGCGGTTCGGTACCGGAATATCCGTCCGAGGGGACGCCGCCCTTGGGCGGTAACGAGGCTTGCCGAGTTACCGCCCATGGGTGGGTTCCCGAGGGACGGATATTCAGGTCCGAAACGCAAACATATGTCAGATATTTTTTCTTGCATATTCTGCCATATTATTTCATATTTAAAATGGTTTACCTCAATATGATATGTTCATGGAAATTAAAGTCATTTCATCCCTAACTATTTTCTAAAATAGCGTATGAACTTACAACTTTAATAACAACGGCGAAATGACGTCATCCAAGCACATATTTTCCTTCTAAAACGACGTCATTTTACCGCGGTTCATTTCATAAACTGCGCTAAAATGACGTTGTTGTTTGGCACGCGACTCATCTGGCCCCCCATGCCAGATGAAATTTCCGGCATGGGTAAAACTCACGGAAACGCCAGTCTGCTATGCAAGAATTCACAGTACTGGAAACCAACTTAATGACGTGACGTCGTAAATGACGTCACGTTATATTATTATTTGGCGCCCTTTGCTCGATTGCGCTTCCTAGAAACAACCAGTACTTGTGTAATATGAAGAAACCTGGTCATGACTCAAGTAGACTCGAACCCATGATCCCTGGTTGGACAAGCAGACACCTTAACCGTTACGGCCGCCACTCACAAGAACAATATCAACATAAGCAACATCAACAACAACAACAACAACAACAATACAAATCACTCGTTACGCAATTCATTATGTCACTGTCCTAATAATAATCATTTGATTTACATTATAGTAGGTTCCTCCATGAGTTATACAATAAATCAAGAATATTAATGAAACATGCAACGAGACAGATTATGCAAAGCAGCATTGTAAAAAACAAATAACCTGCAATACCAAAAAATTTTAAAAAATTAAAAGAATAAAGGTTTGGAAGAGATACTAGACCCGCTCACGCAAAACCCAAAAAAGGGTTTGCGAAGCAGGATCCAGACCACCCTGGGGACCGCGAGCTGCAGGATCCTGCTGTTGTTTTAAAAACCCTTTTAAAAAGAGAAAAACTGATACGAACAGCATGGATCCTGATCAGACTGCGCTGATGCGCTGGCTGGTCTGGATCCATGCTGGTCGCAAACGCACTATGTTGGTTGTTTCGTGACACGGCTCATTTGTATTTTGCAAAAAGCGCACATATTTTTCGAGGTCGTACGGAAAGATATTTGCAAGAATCATTTCTGACAAAGATCTTTCGTACATATATCCCCTTTTCCCTCTTTCTCTCTGATTTTTTTAAAGAGGAAAATGCCGACAGATCTTGCTCGAGCCTTGGTCGCAAGAGGTTAAGAACATAGTAAGGGGTTTGATTTGATTTGATTTTTATTCAGGTTTAAATCACCACAATGATACAAGTTTTGAACTATATAAAATGAATATAATAAGATATTTTAGATTTAGTTTTGTGTTTGCTGCTGTTAAAACCGGTAATAATAATAATAGAAATAATAATAATAATAATAAAAAAAAAAATAATAATAATAATAGTAATAATAATAATAACAGTAATAATTATAACAATAAATAACAAAATAAATAAAATTAATAAATATAAGAATAAATACTTCAAAATAAATAAATGGTTAAATCAAAAATGATAATAAAAAACAATAGATAAATAAAAAATTTAACAAACATAAATAAAATAAAACCTTGAAAGTCACCATAATTATGGCAAAATCAAAAAAAAAAAATATAAACAAAAAAAAATAATAACAATAATAAAAAAGAATAAATAGAGGATATTTGTTTAGTTCAGTGTAAGATCGGAATATATTTCACCGAGTGAGCACCAAAAGGTATATTTCACGAGTGGCGCAGCCACGAGTGAAATATAAACTTTTGGTGTTCACAAGATGAAATATATTTCGATCTTACACTAAACTAAACAAATTTTCTTTTTATTATATGCAAATAAACGTTTTAAAAACACATTAAATCTAATACTGAATGAAAAGCGCGCCAAATAATAATACAACGTGACGTCATTTACGACGTCACGTCATTAAGTTGGTACCCAGTACTGTGCACGCTGGTATTTCACTGAAACAACGTAAGGGGCTTAAATTCAAAACAGTGAAATTATCAAAGTGGTAATTTCACTGTTTCAAACAGTGAAATTATCAGTTTTAATTCACTGATATATTTCTATAAACCACCGAAAAGCATGTAATAAAATAAATTAAAAAGATAAAGCTCCGTTTCAATAACCTTGTTCATGACCGTCAAGCATGTTGCTGTCCAGGACCCCGCCCCATGCACCGGCTTAAGCATTACTCAACATTTCAACACGAATAATTAACGCTATAGTTTAATAACTGGTGAAAATATATCAACGAATAAGAAAACAGTATCCTACCAATATCTATTCCTCTCGGAAATTTAACATCCATCTATATGTATAATAAATTATTTACTGTTTAAGCACACATCTCTTGTTATACACAACATCTGTACGAAATGTCAAATGTCCAATAAGCAAAATGCCTTTCTGCATCAGACAGCTCCCCATGACTACTGATACGATTACATAGTGTGAAATGACATCAATAAAAGTTATTGCGTATCCTATATCAGCTTAATTATATACAAATCATGTGGATATGTGTTGTTAACAAATGCTAAAAAAATTTCAATATTATAATAAAATTGCATTTATATGGTTTATTATCAAATGATTTGTTTTTTGTATTAACACAGCCATTGAAAATGTACGGTGGCACAAATGTGATACGTGTGTGTTTTTATTTATCTCGTGTGCACGAGATACTATGTCGTGGCCACGAATTACCAAGTCGTGGCCATGAGATAGTTATGCCGTGGGAATAAGATACTATGTTGTGACCACTGGTTACAAAGTCGTGGCCACGGGATAATTAAGTCGTGGCTACGAGATACTATGTCGTAGCCATGAGCTTTTAAGTCGTGGCCACGAGATAGTTTAGTCGTAGGAACGAGATACTATGTCGTGGCCACGGGTGACTTAGTCTTGGGCACGAGATAATTAAGTCGTGGAAACGAAATACTATGTCGTGGCACGAGATATTATGTCGTGACCACGAGTTTCTTAGTCGTGTTCACGACTTACTAAGTCGTGGGAACGAGATAACTAAATCGTGGGCACGAGACAATTAACCAATCAGATTACACTTTGAATTTTTAAACTTAGAAAAATCTCTGGTTAAAGTTTTACACGCAACATTAATCTTTGAATATACTGTGATGTTCACTTTAAACTTGATACAATCATGTCTGTTGGGTAATATTAGAAAGTCACCTTCTAAGGCCCATAAATCAGACATTAATTTTGACTAAGTTATAGCCCTTTGTGCGGACAATTCTATTATAGAATGTGTCAGTTTGTACGTTCAATGGTCTGTTAATCTTGTTTATACGAAAACTTGAGAAGGAATTAGTCCTGGTTTATTTTTATTTGGTAGGGACAATGCCCATAATCAGTAGATAGCCTATAAGGATGCTTGAGGTCAAGGGTCAAGGTAAACGTGACACTTCATGTAAAAACCTTGTCTGATGAATGATTTAGAAGGAATAAGCCATGGTTTATATAACCTAGAAAGATCATTGCACCCGATCAATAGATGAAACCCAATGATTTTGAGGCCATTGGGTCAAAATTCAGGGTCACAAGACGCTAAATGTAAAACCATTGACCAATTAATAACTTGTATAAATGGCACTTTTACAGGCAGGCGAAGAAGGGGCCTCCTCGTACTATGGCACATGTCTAGATAATTAGGAAAATCCAATAAACAGTGTAATCTGATTGGTTATTTATTTCGTGCGCACGACTTAACTATGGCCACAAGATAGTATCTCGTTCCCACGACTTTACTATCTCGTGACCACGACTTAGTAACTCGTGGCCACGACTTTGTAACTCGTGGCCACGACATAGTATCTCGTTCCCACGGCTTAACTATCTCGTGGCCACGACTTAGAATCTCGTGGCCACGACTAAGTAACTCGTGACCACGTTATAGTTTCTCGTGGCCACGACATAGGATCTCGTTCCCATGACTTAACTATCTCGTGGCCACGGTTTTGTAACTCCTGGCCACGACATAGTATCTCGTCCCAACGACTTAACTATCTCGTGGCCACGACTTAGTAACTTGTGGCCACGACATAGTATATCGTGCGCACGAGATAAATAAAAACACAACATGCCACCTTTGTACCACCGTAAAAATGTCTAAAGCCGGTAGTATTTTCTGGTTTTAGTTTATTCAAATTTATTTTAGTTCGATGATGTTGCAAGCTATAAGCTTATTGAAATACTCTCGAATCCATTTCTGTTAAGCAATGAATGTAAAGTTTCTTGAACAAGGAAACTACGGATTGACCCTTACAGGGTTTATACCCACGCGGTAAGCAATCCATAGATTACTTACCCGACGCATGAACCACTCGGCCACGCCGCCACTGCTTTTACGCCGATTGTGACCCTTATTTATATTAAATCTTTCATATAATGGTGGTCAATCAACCGAAACGACTTTCCTGAATAACTAACCAGTATTATTTATCAATTTCTCTGCAAGTAATCGACTACTAATCGCACATATTTTCCGAAACAGCGGTGAGAGACAAATGAACATTAGATTCAATATACTATATCAGTTGTCACCCAATTTACGCCCGCCCGAGGATCGAATCAGCGACCCCTGGCCTCTTGTACACAAAGTTTTAAAAATCAGGAGCAAGATCAGGATCAAATAAAAAAAAATTTAATATTGTGCATTGATTTTCCTCATAGATTAAATATCTAATATGAATTTGATAAAACCGGACTTAACTTGCAATAGTAAGTCTATGAAATTTTAGAATAAATCTATTGTAATTTTTGCAAGATAATGGCATTTTACAGTTGATCCTATATTGATCCTTTTCCTAAAATTGATCCTTATTTTGATCCGAATATTTTTGTATTTGCTTTGTTATTTGTTGATTTTATCCAAAAATAGTTTGATTTCATTGCAAGGTTTACTAATTCAGCGCACTCACAACAGGTAAGTCCCACTAATACTCGGCGGGCGTTTAACGTGACGTTTTTTAATGATACAGGATCTGCTTTAATCTTACAAAATGCATTTTTCAATTAACAACTATCAATGATTGAAATTATGTATGGATAATTGCGCCTTTTGACATTCTTCCAATGGACAGGGATAATTTGAAATTAATACACACACGCGCTATTTATTACCTGCTTTAAAATGTATTAATGGGCTAAAAACTTTATACTGGCATTTCAGGATTACTATTTTCCCCAAGGGACGGCTTCAAAGGTTATTTTCTCTTTGATTTTAAATGATATGATAAAAGACCGATTACATCATTTCAGGTTTTGAATAAGATAGATATAATGATGACTGATTTCAATATGTTATTTCTTTTTCGCTGAAAAACTATATAAATAAATAAACAAGAGGGCCATGATGGCCCTGAAGTCGCTCACCTGTATATAGGCCACCCAGAGCGGGGCCAGTTTAAACCGCAGGGCTTTTATTTGAACAAACTTGGTAGACATCCATAAGAAGATGTTTCATGCTAAACATCTAAGGTGTAGCTCATTGAGTTTTTTTTAAAAAAAAGAAGATTTTTTAAGTTTTAACTATACACATATAGTAGTTAAAAGCAATGACACCCCTAGGCAAGGCCAGTTTTGACCCCAGGGCTTTTATTTGAACAAACTTTGAAGACTCTCACTAGAAAATGTTTCATGCCTAATATCTAAACTCTAGCTATTTGTTTTTTTTCAAAGAAGAATTTTAAGTTTTTGCTATACTCATATAAGGAAAATCAATGTCCCCCGGGACAGGGCCAATTTTGACCCTAGGGCTTTTATTTGAACAAATTTTGTAGACACTTACTAGAAGATGTTTCATGCTTAGTATCTAAACTCTAGCTATTTGGTTTTTTTCAAAGAAGATTTTTTAAAAAGTTGTTGCTTTAAACATATATGGAAAATCAATGACCCAGGGGCAGGGCCAATTTTGACCCCAGTGCTCTTATTTGAACAAATTTGGTAGACACCCATTAGAAAATGTTTCATCTAATTATCTTAGCTCTAGCTCTTTGGGTTCTTTAAAAGAAGATTTTATAAGTTTTTACTATATGCATATGGGGAAATCAATGACCCCCTGGGGCCGGGCCAATTTTGATCCCATGGTTTTTATTTGAACAAACTTGATAGACACTCACTAGAAGATGTTTCATGCCAAATATCTAAGCTCTAACTCTTTGTGGTTTTTTAAAAGAAGATATTTTAACCAGAGTTCTGCATGGAATTAAATTCTTTGAACAATTTTTAAAGGTGACCACCAAATGAACATTCCTGTGAGGTTTGGATGAAATTGGCTCAGCGGTTTATAAGAAGATGTCATATAAAGTAAAAGTTTACGGACGACAGACGACAGACGGACGGACGACGGACGGACGAAGGACGGACGCCGGATCGAAAAGCGACCACAAAAGCTCACCCTGTCATTTTGTGACAGGTGATCTTATAAATAAATAAATAATTAAGTAAGTAAATAAATAAAAATGCGTACAATGTACAAACAACGATAGGACAATGTTCGACTTGGTCTTATATTCGTGGTGTGTTTTGCATATTTGAACTATTAAAATGAATAAGCAAAAGGACGTCACCATACTTTGCTGTTTATGCGTCGTGTTTTTGCATTTTCGTTTATTTCCTTGGATATTTTTGCTTTTTCAAAAACTGTTTTGCTTTGATGCATTGTTGTATTTTCAATTTTTTTTGTATTGTTGCTTTTTAGTGTATTTGTGTTATGATAACGCAAGTGTAGATTTATTACACACATGCATCGTGTCTGATTTATACCATGTCGTATTATCATTTTTGCCGGTAAATCCGAAAAAAATATGCGAAACAGAAAGTTACTACAAGTTTGTATTTGTTCGTCTTTTAGCATTAACCTTTATATAGAAATCTGCTGAATACATAATAAATAAATAATTGCAGTGTTATGAGAATGAATCAAGTCTACAGACAAAATCAATTATATGATTTTATGTTTATGATATGTGTCGTTCCTTCTCCGAATAAAAAAGATAATGTGTCGGTGTCTGGAAATGAAGTAAAATGCTTTTTCATTTTTATAATGAAAATTTTCCAAATCATATGGTGTTTTCTTTACATAAATTTTCTACACGAACCAATTTTCCAAATCATATGATATGATCATTGTATTTACATTATCATAATCAAACATCTTCCAAATCATATTGTGTTTTCTTTGCATGTATATTTTCTACAGCAACAAGATTTCCAAATCATATGATTTGTTCTTTGTATTGTATTTACATTTTTAAAATCAAACATTCTCCAAATCATATGATATTTTCTTTCGCCTAAATTTTCTACGACAAACAGTTTTTAAATTATCTGGTTGTTTTGTTGTCATCTACACTTCTACAAAACATAACAGTCTTCAAATGATACATCTACATTCAAATAAAACTTTTCAAAAGCATATGATGCCTCATACTCAAAACCAAAAAAAAAAGATATTAATTCCAAGTCTGTGAAAGTCATTGCCACGTAGTACATTTTTAAATGTGCAGTCATTGGCGAGTTGATGACGAAACCATAAAAATAACCAGGCCCCGTGTTCACAAATATTTAAGGATCAGGATCAAGATCAGGATCAAATTTAAAAACTCAAATATTCTCCATTATTTATCCTCATATATTCAATATTCCATATTAACTTGATAAAACTGGACTTAAAATATCATGTCTTAAATACAAATACAGATATATAAAATTACTGATATAAGTAGACTTTCGGTCATGCGACTCACCATATGTCTTTAATATTGAATTTGACACAGAAAACGTTAGCAAAAACTACGGTGCGTATCGCTTTGGGCAAACGTATCATAGTACGCATGCCATTCCATGTCATTTCAGATTCCATGGATACTAATCCGGTTAGAGATTATATTAATAAGTAGTGTGTAGTAACATACGTATAAGAGATGCTAAAAAGCACGAAAGTATGCTAATCCATCTGAAGAAAAGAGTTATTTTAAGGGATTAATTCTAGATCAGTAAATATAGGTTAATGTTGTTAGAAAGTCTGTACCATTTAATGCTCAGTATTTTGCATAGATCTTTGTACGTATGAGTAAAAACAGCGTAAATAAAATATCCTACACCTATTTGGGGGCCAAAAGTTTACGAAATTAAAAGAATGTTTCTGCTAATACTCATTTTCACTTAAGAAACTCTGGCATTTTCGTAAAGACTTTAGCATCATCAATAATGGAACAAGCTAGAATGAATGGTTTAAACTATCGACTCGGCTGTGTTCACATAAAAGTTTTGAACTAGAGAAATGCGATTTGACTAACAGCAAATAAACAAGAAAACATGCCTTTTATATGCGCTTTCGAAGTTCTTATTCCACAATTAATATTTCATTTTAAACACGTGCAAAGTATAACGTATGCTCTGACATTTGTAGACGTCATTTTCCCGTAAAACCATTCTATTTTTATAAGAAAGGACGGATTTATTTCATTACCAAAACCTAGTTTTAAATGATTTTGATAGCGATTTCTTATAATTGCTAGAGACTAGGATTATTTTTATTAACAAAGGCAAACCTTGTTTCAAATAATTTCAATGATTGATATGATACTATGGTTTCTGTTGTGTATCGTAAATCCTGTTAGATGTTGTATTTCAAGCCATAGAAAAGAGGCCAGAAACTTGCTGTCAAGGTGAAACACATTGTGTTATAAAAACGTTTACTAACGATTGGAAAAAAATGAGAATTAAGATCCAGCGTTCACATGAGGCAGCGGAAAGTCACGTTTACTTGGAAAATAAAAAAAGGAAAGGTTGAACGTAATTTATATGCAAACATGTAGTTATTAAAATACGACGAGAAGAAATAAATATTGATATATCTAAAACGTTTCGGTCCATAATAGAAGGTATATAATACCATAAATAAGTATGTTAATAGTATTTAGTATCATACATGATAACAAACCAGGAAAGAACAAGTTAAATGTTGATGCTGCACATTAAAGACGCCGCCAAATGATGTGAACAGTCACAGGTGATGTACAAAATCAGAATTGAAAATCGTTCTCTATTACAGTTGAATATCCGAAGCACTAATAATTTGTTTCTCCATGTTCTTGGTATCATGGTATGTGTCTGAAATTCTGAAATGTTTGCCTGTTGCGACAAAGATTGAAACGTCTGGTCGAAGCAAAATAAATTGGATAACAAGTAAAATTAAAATGATTGGTAAACTTAAAATAAGTTCAAGACAATATGTGCCCAGAATATGTCCATTTAAATATTGGTGCGAATTGCATAATGTTCGAATGATTTTGAGGACGAACTGTCTGTTATTTTACAAGTAGCAAAAATATGTCTGTAATATCAAATAATAATTAATAGTTAAAAATATGAATAAATTGATAGATATATATCATCAAGATCTGACAGGGGAACCGTAATTGGAAACTGAAATGTCATTACCTCTCTCAACGGTAAAGATTTAAAACGATCGACTATAGACTGGCTCATTGGTTTATTAGGTAAATAAAATTAAATAATTATAAAAAGAATATGATATTCAAACATGGCACTTTTACTTCAGTTAAACGTTTATTTTAATCCATTAAAGCTCTGTGACATGTTGTACATCAGAAAAGCTATTTTTTTAGAAAATTTAAAAACAATGTGATTTTTGTTAAAACAAAAAAGAATGCACAAAATCAAGTCTAAAATCTTCCCCATTGCTATACGGACAAATGCATATCTACTAGATGGCGCATGCACGCGCCGTCTAATTATGTATGACGGATGTATTAAAGCATGAGAAACATGATTCCATATTACATATCTTAATAGAGCAGATAATAAATTGTTCAAGATCACAATGTTATTATACATCATATAAATGTTCGTACCGAATCGTTTCAAACTCTATCATTTCTTTTCAAGTTATATTATATAAGACTAACAAAATGATATCAAAAGGTAACATTACAAACAAACTTTTGTGTGAGTTTACACTTAAAACAACAAATTTTTCCATGTTTCATACGTTCGGAAGATAACATTTAATGAACCATAAACCGAGAAGATAAAAAAAATGGAAAAATGATTTATTGCTTACTTCTTCTACATTGCCAAAATTGACAAACTTCGATTTAACACGTTATATTTACAGACTGGTACACATGTTTCAGTTAGAAAATGTCTGTAATTTTGTCATGATAATGTATGTGATAATTACTTCGCCAAAACAATATGTCTTTATAGAAAGTGTCTGTTGTGTTAAATAATGATATTTGTAGGTTATATAAAGAATATATCTTTTAAGATTTGCTGAATTTAACAAGATTTGAAATGTAAGTATAAAGTTTGTTGCTTAAGATCATAGATAAAGATTTAATTATAAATGAACTCAAAGCAAAAGATCAGTCACTATACGAAAGAATTAAAAGAGATGAATTTTGCTGTGAAAAATTTGAAAACGAGTCTGAACAATACAGTCGCAGAAATAATGTTCGAATCTTTGGCATTACGGACGATGACAACAAGCAAACCTCAGAAACAGTTATACAAAAATTAATTGACACAATAAAAGAAAAATCAGATCTTGTTTTGCAGGAAGCAGATATTGACATCAGCTACAGACTTGGAAAATGCTAAGTCAAAATGTAGTTAAATTTGTTAGACGCCAAACAGAAGTCGAACATTTCAACAGGTCAAAACACCTGAAAGAACATAAGATTTATGTCAACGAAGATTTGACGAAACTGAACGCGGATGTGATGGCATCGTGTCATGTAAAAGACAAGTCAAATGTGGAAAAAGCGTGGTCTATTGAAGGAAAAATTTACGTGAAATATGCATCACAGGGATTTGCTTAAAAACTACCGCTATTGGTTAAATCTTCCGTGGCCGGAAAAGGACGGAACTTGAGCAAAACCCAAGGATACCCAACTACATCTTAACAGCCGTATAGTTCTATGCCTCGAACAACAATCCCGACCCTACTCAGTATTCCAAACCAGAACTGTCTTATGGCGCCGCGGCCAAATGACCTATCACTTATTTTTAAAAAGAAAAACATATTGTTTTTACAAACAAATGAATCGTTACGTGATTAAAGTTAATTCCCTTTGACCGATTTCTTTATCCTATGTGCTATATAAACAATAAACTAAAATGATGACACCGACAAAGATCTTGTTTCTTATTACGTATAAAAAATACAAAAGTTCATTTGTTCTTTTCTGTAAATACAGGAATGGTTATCGTCCTATGGTGTAGAATATTATCTTATTTCAGCCGTGGCTACCGACCCTGATGATTACTTGATATTGTTAATATTATTTTTATTTCTTTCTTTTCTTTCCTTTTTGCCATCTGTCTAGTAGCTTTTAAAAAATCTGTCAATTTTGTAGTAGCTTTTTAAAAATCTGTCAATTTTGTTTATACATACTATCTTTTTCACCTGTCGAGTAAATTGTCATTTGGTGGAAGCTACTCATCAATACTTTTTTGTCACATGTCGAGTACCTTTGACAATCAAATTTTATGTTCTTTATACATATATTCATTGTGTCACCTGTCGAGTAGCTTCTTAAATGAGTATCTATGTTGTTTATACATATATTCATTGTGTCACCTGTCGAGTAGCTTCTTAAATGAGTATCTATGTTGTTTATACATATATTCATTATGTCACCTGTCGAGTAGCTTCTTAAATGAGTATCTATGTTGTTTATACATATATGTATTGTGTCACCTGTCGAGAAGCTTATCTTTGACAATCAAATTGTATGTTGTTCATACATATATTCATTGTGTCACCTGTCGAGTAGCTTCTTAAATGAGTACCTATGTTGTTTATACATATATTCATTGTGTCACCTGTCGAGTAGCTTCTTAAAGGAATATCTATGTTGTTTATACATATATTCATTGTGTCACCTGTCGAGTACCTTATCTTTGACAATCAAATTGTATGTTGTTTATACATATATTCATTGTGTCACCTGTCGAGTAGCTTCTTAAATGAGTACCTATGTTGTTTATACATATATTCATTGTGTCACCTGTCGAGTAGCTTCTTATATGAGTACCTATGTTGTTTATACATATATTCATTGTGTCACCTGTCGAGTAGCTTCTTATATGAGTATCTATGTTGTTTTTACATATATTCATTGTGTCACCTGTCGAGTAGCTTGTAAATGACTATCAATGTTGTTAATACATATAATAATTTTTTACACCTATCGAACAATTTGTCAATAGATGGAAACTACACATCAATACTTTTTTTTCACATGTCGAGTATTTTTGACTATCAATGTTGGTTATACATAGTATCATTGTGTCACATGTAGAGAAGCTTTTTTAAATGACAGTCAATGTTTTTGTATACATATACTCATTGTGTCACTTGTCGAGTACCTTTTTTAAACGACCATCAATGTTGTTTATACATGTACATATAATCATTGTGTCACCTATCGAGTAGCTTTTAAAAGACCATAGGTGTTGTTTATATATATAATCAATGTGTCACCTATCAATGTTTGTTTATACATACAATCATTGTATGAACTGTCAAGTAGCTTTTTTAAAAATATGGAAATTACAGATTGGAAATAATGCAAATACTTTTTCATATGTTACATTTAAAAAAAAGAGAGACTGTCGTTGTTGATACTTATTTTTATTATCATTATTTTACCAGAAGAGTAAATTTTTCAAGAAACTACAGATTATAGATGTTGTCAATTCTTTCTTTTTGTCACCTGTCAAGAACCTTATTATTAAAAATTCAAAGGCTACATATTATCATTATTTGTCAAGTTACTTTTCGAGAGATGGAAACTACACATCACTTTTTTGTTAGTTACTGTACTTGCTACATGTTATCATTTGCCACTTGTCGAATAGATTTTTAAAATATAGCTATTGAGACATCTTACTTATAGAATAATTGTAAATAAATACTACCATTTTCAAATTTAAAAAAAGAAAAAAAGATGGTAACTAGATAGCGTTGATTTTGTAAATATTTCTAATCGTTTTAGGCCGAGTGGTTAACGCTTCAGACTAGTAATCTTATGATCGCTAGCCGCATGGATTCAAACCCTGACAGGGGCAAGTCGTTGTTTCCTTGAGCAAGAAACTTTACACTCATTGCTTAGTACTGGTTGGCTCCAGGAACGGATTCGAAAGTGTGTATAAGCTAATAGCTTCCTACACAATCGAAGTAAAATAAATTCTGTATAAACCAACTTGCAAGAATAATCACAGAGTAACACACGTTTAGTATACAATGTACTATAATATATAAACTAAAAAAATAATTATATAATGAGTATAATATCATCATATACCATTATCTCTAACAATTATAGGTTTTGGATTTAACAATATACTTTATTATTCAGATTAAAATATATTATTTGTTTTGCTATTATCATTTATCAACACAGATTCATACTCACAGAAATATTTTAATTATAAGTTAAGTTTATGTTTATTTGGTATAACTTAAAGGCATATAATGCCCCAAAAAGTAACTTTTTTTACGTCTCTAATATTGGCAAGCATGAATTTTGTACGGTTAAAATAATTGTTTAAGAGAATGTTACATAATTATTACCTAAGGTTTGTAGCATTAAATGTGTAACTATTTGTCCAAATAATGATAGTAATAATGAAATATAAAATAAAAATAGCAATATGTAAATAAAGTGATATTTTGACTCCCATATAAAATACTAAATCACTATAACTGTTCTTATCACTAAACAGCAACAGAAACAAAAGTCGGGTTAGATAATTGAACAATAAGGTTTTTGAAAAATAACAAGCTTTTGAAAATGAAAATAAAAGCATTTCTGGGGCATTGTGGGCCTTTAATAGTATTGCAAAATGAAATAAGCCTTGTTAAATACAAACTTTCACTTATACTGAAATCATACTTATATTATAAAATTATGCATATACAAAAACATATATGCAAGGGGTCATCTAATGAAATTGAATGAATTTATTTTTTGGTAATTCTATGTTTCTTGTACAATTATCAATAACATTAAGGAGATTTTTTTTATGAGTCGAATATACATAAGATTTTCTCATGTTTAAGCAGTTATCGTTATTTGACATGTATTTTGGAAGTAAGATAGTTACCTATATACTGTAGCATATCATTATGACAGGAATACGTATTTGTCATTGACGTATATGTGAAAAAAGTGTTGCATGTTATATTCAATTAGAAGTAGTAGTCTTAGATATACATGTATAATTATCTTGTTGAAATCTGATATTTGAAAATACTGATAATTGCTAAATAGTCTCTTTTTAGATGTAAATTAAACATCTGTTCTGACAGTACACGCAGAAAAGATATGTTTCATCTTCAACTTAACGTTTAAGTATGTTACCCTAAGATGAGCATAGTACATTGTATATGTTTAACAACATTAAACAAACTTTATAGGAACCTGCATCTAAAAATAGCCTAATAATTACCTTATAATAACCTATAATAACAGAGCTGTCAAAATTTACAAATAAGTCTGGTTTTAAGGTTTTGTAAATGTATTCAGAAGAAACTGACCTTCTACGTGAATTTCATTTGAAAACTTTTTTTTATAATCAAAAGACATTTTTACACAATTATCTGTTTAGTTCATACGTATTTATTTTTTATTCATTCGATCGTCTTGGAACTATGATGTTATCAAGTCACTCACGATTCGGTTTCTGGAAGCAACCAGTACTATTCTCTAAGTGTGAACTTTTTTGCTACCCGAAACAACGATTTGCCCCTGACAAGTTTTGAACCAACACGGCCATCAATAATTAGATTTCGAGTCCGACGCGGTAACCACTGGCCTCGCCGTCTCAATTATTTGTTTACATATGAACTATAAAAATAAACCTAAATATCCATACATGGAGCCATGATAACATCTTGTGAAATGTTCCTTTCATAATTAAAAGAAATACTTAGTTTATATTACAATATGAACAACTACTGCTAAGGTTTCATTACTAATTGAAAAAAAAATCAACCAACAACACAAAACAAAACACCAAGAAACCTTACAAGTTAGAAAATAATATCGTACCGTTTTATTCCACTACGAAATGTCACGTTTATCCATCTTCAATAAAATGTAAACTGTCTAACGTGTATTTATTTTTTACGACTTCAATACAAATGTTTAATGTCCAATAAGCAAAATACCATTCTGTATCAAAAAGATCTCTATGCCAACGTAATGTGATTACGCTGTTTGTAAAGATATCAATAAAAGTTTACCGTATCCGATATGAAGAAAATGATGTTCGAATCACGCGCTTAATTTACTGATAAAAAAGGCGAACAAATGAATCGGATATCAAATTCTAAACGATTTATATTAAACGTGAATTAGAAAAAAGTACTTTGTCACACGGCATTTCTTACTTTTGTTTGTCTGTTTGTTTTTTAGGTTTATGGCGAAACTGACACATTATTGGTCATATTTTTGACAATAATCTATTTGTGTGAATAAATACAGTTTGACATAGCCGATGATTGAGGTAAGCGATGTTCGAATTCAAATCACGTGACAAATAGAGCGAACAAATATGTAGTATTATAGATAATGGACGAGTTTAATTGAATTGAAATTGAAATGAGTTACGTTTGCAAACGAACTTTCTTACATTAAAGTATTTGTGTTAATTAAGTTAAATGATCAAAATCAATAGTAGTTAACGTAAAAAGGTATGCGTTAAGAGCTTTTTAATATTTACGTTTCTAAATTAAATATTATGTGCATATTATGTTAGGTTTGAAATAAAACATTATCTGATGAAAACATCATGTAAAATAGCTGACCACAAATTGACACCGTGTGTTTATTAAATTAATGTTCAACAGATGAATTCAATGATATCTCTCATAAATTATATTTGATATTAAAAAAGATAGCGTGACGTTTACCTATACCAGAATGACTCATTTTTAATTGCTTAAGGGAATTTCATATTCAATTAAAAGTGAATTGGCCAGTAAAACAATACATTATTACGGCCTCGACATTTTCTTTAGCAGAAACGTTCCCTCGATGTCGCCCCAGTCAGTGTTATATCCTTGTAACTAACTCGTTTCATGTAACTATTACTAATAGCAGACACTAGCATGTTAATGTTATTATCTATATTTCTACGAGAAAAAGATACATATATCTATAACTCTATGCACCACTGTTAGAAATATAAACACACTGGGTCTGCTTTTATCAGTCTGTGAAATGCAACGCTGTAGACACTTAGGTGGCAGAAATTTCATTAGGGATTTCTTTCAGCGAAAATACCAGTCTCTTATCACAGGTGGCAGTATCAGTGTTTGGACACCCCATCCCTATCTGCCCCTGGACCCCTACTACAACCCTGAAAAAAAAATAATTCAACACTCTAAGGCTTACTATAAGGTACCAAATACAAAACCACCGATGAAATTAAATAAAAAAAAAAAATTTCCACTATCAAAATTATAGTTATAGAAAGGTGAAAAGCCTACTATATGTTTATTTGCCAAACAATTTGGAACACGGGAAATCGTCGTTTCGGCGACTGAGGCGCATTCCGGCGGGATTTCGCTGCATCATTCATTAACATCAATAAAAAGAACTAGAATTCCACAGCTTATCTAATTTAAGTCCAACGAATATCACTATCATTTCGATTTTTTCTGTTTCACGGTGTTTTTTGAAGTGTCGTAGCCATTTTGCCGTCTGATACCTGGGTTGAAATACGCGATCTGATTGGACGAGCCAAATTGGACGTCCAATCAGATCGCGTATAACACATGTAGGTATCAGAATCCAAAATGGCAACGACAAGTAAAAAATTACCGTGAAATAGAAAAAATCGATGTTATATTGATATTCGTTAGACTTGAATTAAGTAAGCTGTGGAATTCAAGTTCTTTTTATTGATGTAAATGAATGATGCAGCAAAATGTCTTCGGAATGCGCCTCAGTCGCCGAAACGACGATTTCCCGTGTTCCACATTGTTTGGCAAATGAACTTATAGTAGGCTTTTCACCTTTCTATAACTATAATTTTGATAGTGGAAAATTTTTTTTTATATAATTTCATCGCTGGTTTTGTATTTGGTACCTTTAAGTAAGCCTTACAGTGTTGAATTATTTTTTTTTCAGGGTTGTAGTAGGGGTCCAGGGGCAGATAGGGGTGGGGTGTCCAAACACTGATACTGCCACCTGTGTCTCTTATGATAAACTTTACACAACAATTGACGTTCATTATTATTATCTATTACTGTTTCACTATTACTGTTTCAAAATGTCGGCCATACTTTCAGACAAAATACAGTTAAAACTGAACATAATGTACATGTTCATGTAATTCATTATAAATTTTATCTTGAATATCTGGAAAAAAGTGATCCCTCGGAAGCATTAAAATAGCATAATTACATGAGGATTGCAGACTCGGTTTGATTGAGTCTGTATATGAGGGATAATGAAAAAGTGCAACATCCCTCACGTTCCCTAGCACCGGCTTGAGCGGTACTCAATTCTGAACACGTAAAAGTGCTGGACTCAATGATCCCGAAGGACCATAAAATATAACAAAACTGAAGTGAAGTACGGCACATCATGCATTAGAAATGAATAAATATTTACTTCTTTTAAGTGTAAAATTATGTGTCATAAAAGCAGCAAAATGTATACAATTCAATACAAAATACTAAATAATTAGGTTTTAACGTACTAATTGCCAAAAAGCAACAAAGAAAAAAGACAGTTCAGGTAATTGGCCATTGAGTAACTTATTGGAAACTATAAAAGTATACCAAAATAAAAGATTTTGAGAAATGAAAATGAAAGCCTTTATGGGACATAACGGGCCTTAAATTTCTTACTGTACTTATATTTCATTAGTATAAAATGACATGATGGAAAGTTATTTCCGTTTAGGATAGAAATGAACATATTCTGAGATGAGAAGCATTATACTTGTAGATTGATTAATTCATAGATGGCACACTTTCATTCGTACTTAACGGTACTTGTAATTATGATCTCTCTGACATACATTAACTACGTAAATTTCCGTGAATATTACGTAAAGACGCAAATAAAAAGTTTTGAATAAATTATCAAATAAAATAATCACTATATGTCTATTGAATGATTCCGTAATGTTTTGTTTTTACAAAGGTAATTATGATTTTGAAATAGAAATAAGCGGGATATAGCGTAGAATATCGCCCAATATCACACCCGGTTGCGCCTCGGGTGTCACTAATGAGGGTCACATCACATGCGTCTTATTTAATTCATGACGCCAATCCATGACGTATCCCTCCAACCATATACACATTAACTAATTATTATTATTCTAAGAGTTAAAATTTTGTATTTGACAACAAAAAAAGATGATTTAAAAGCATATTTTAAGGACATCGATCAAGACAATGACGATACTAAGTGAGTCGTTAAAAGAAATAACAACTTGCAGCGAAAGGCACAAATGAGTGCGAATGTTGAATGGGCACGCGGAAATTGTTATCAGTAAGGCTAGTACAGGTATGTCAAATTAATATTTGTGGTATAGGTCATATGGTGACGTTCTAGCTTTATTGGTGGAGGAAGACCTCTGGTACCCTCCGAAAATTATTTCAGGCACGGATGGGCATTTGAGTAGAACCACCTACTTTCTTTAAGCTAGCTTGATAGCTTCCTCACATGAAATAATCCAAGTCCCTGGCTGGACTCAAAACCACAGCGGGACTCGCTATTTGAGGTTACCCTCGCGGCCACGGATCCTCCGCTTCAAAAGGTAACAGGGAGTTTGGTGTCGGGAGTACATACAAACAAGTCCCCGAAGAAAATTCCGGCAGGGAAGACCAAAATAAAAACACATTTGCTTATATAAAAAAGTGTCTCAAAACTCAAGCGGTGATAGGGGGCTTGATGGACGTTGGACTTTTTCATTATCCCTCATGTACAAGTCTGCAGTTTTCATGTAATTTTGTTGTGATTAATGCTTCCGAGGGATCACACTTTGTCCAGATTTTTAACTACAAGACTAGACTAGACTAGGCTCCTCGTTCATTCACATTCAGATACACAATATCATGTTCAGATATCAAAGAAAATGCAGCACTATAACGAAGAATTGACATTTTTAAGGAACTCCACTAAATATGATATAGTCAATTAGAACCATCTTCATAATTGCAATATGCATCAGTACTATAGTCTTTACTGAGATAACTGCAAATAAACATGTTCCGTTTCTGATATAAATAACATCACACATCAAATATAACTACAAACATTAAAAGTTCATCTGAGCGCAAAACAATGAAAAGAAGGAAAAAAACAACAACAGGACAAGCAAGTTCATTTTCTTTTAACTATAACACATTTACATTTACGTGCAGGCAATTCATGGCTTTTCGAGCATTTTCAGACGGCTTACGTATTTACGCTTCTTATTTAAGTATACAAATGTACCATTTTTTTTATACTTGATGCATAAGTATCTCAATGCAAGAAACGAATACTTAAAAGGCCATTCACTTACAGAATATATTAGATACCGTACGAATGGTCTCACTGGACTAGCATAACTTTTGTGGCTTTGAATGGAATAAAATATTTAAAAGCTTGTTGAAGTATGACGTAAACTGTTTAAAAAGTATCTAAGTAAAAGTAAACACATTAGCATTTAGTAGTCTTATAACAAAGCTTACTCGAAGAAATGGATGTTCGTCGCTCTTGATATTTATTCGATATAATGCATACATAAATATCAAATTACTTGAATATAATGTACTGACGAAATTCAGAAATACAATTATAGCTAAACTAAGATAGTCTTTGCACCGTTTAAATATAGAGACTGGCAGTCATAAAAATAGTGTGAGATCGGAAAGAAAATGTACATTTTGCAACCTTAACGATACAGAAGTTGAATACCATTTTGTTTTATTTTGACCTATTTTCTCTGACTTAAGAAACTTGTATATACCAGATTATAACTATATTTATCCTAGTAGTATGTTTAGATTTAATGATCGTTTAAATACATGTTATACAAATACTTTGCATAAATCAGCAAATCATTTGATCAGGAGGGAAAATATAAATAATGTACATGACTGATAATTCCAAACGTTAAATTTGTATGTTTGTATTTTCATTCTCGCTGTATTTAATGTATGCTGTCAATTTGTGTAATGACTAGGAACTGTTATGTTCAAGTCATAATGTATAAAAAATTCGGCTCTGTTTTATAATGAGAGACATAACATGTAGTGCTTTACAAAGGTATTTAACAAATATATGCAATATTAAAAATATATGAGGGCCTCGAGGTCCTAGACATTTTTTGAAAAAAACTATCAGTCATCAAACATGTTTCAATGCTCTAGAAAAATATATCTGCTCGAAAAAAACAAAAATAGACCCCCTCATAACTGAGTGATTGCCTTTAAGAATTAAGGCATCAGAATTGCAGCCGCCGTTTTTCCCTGCGTGGTCGCAAGAGGCTAAATGGGTCCAGTAGGTGAGGTGGTTTTGACCCCTGGTGCGGCTTAAAGGTTGCAACACCAGAGGAAAGCTCGTTTCGGCGCCATATGACCTAAATTGAGTTCGTACGCCGTAAATCCATACAAAACAAAATTCTCAAATAGTTTCATTTAAATAATAATCAAAATGATAATAACAACGTTAATAATGGTATGAAAAATAACTTCATCTTTTAAAATAAAACGAAATAACTTACGTGTCCAACGGCGTCCAGTATAATGATCAAATAAAGTTCATTTGTGCATTTTTATAGAATAAACACCCACGGCAAGAAAGCTTTCAATAACAAAACATCAATTGAATCGGAGGAGTAAATTTGAAAACTAAAATCAATAACTGTTAAATATCTTTATAAATTTGTATTTTTAGGAATAGCAATAATTGTGCTTTAATTATTTGACAGGGTGAATATAAATACAGAAAAATAACTTCAAGAATAAATTGTTAAACTAGTTTCAATTGGATTCGACACCTTATAATATTTAAACATCTTTCACTAGTTATTTAGATATTAATAGGCAAAAAATCATATTAATATCAAAAAAAAGGAAAAGGTTGAATGGCAATGACTTGTTTGTTTGGTTTTGAAACACATTGTTTGTTCACAACACCATGATCACGGCGGTCAGTCCACCTAACCGCCTTCTCTCCAGATATTTATATATTACAACAGCAGGTGTCAAGTGCTGTGCGGCAGCCGTAAAAAGTTGCCAAACATTTCACTTCAGTGAGGTTTTACTTTTCTGGTCCTTCGGGATCATTGAGTCCAGCACTTTTAAGTGTTGATAATTGAGTACAGCTCTTGAGTACCACTCAACCCGGTGCAAAGGGGCGTAAGGGATGTTTTACTTTTTCAATATCCTTCAAGTACAGACTCAATCAAATCGAGTCTGCCTTTTCATGTAATTTTGCTGTTTTTATGCTTCCGAGGGATCACTTTTTCCAAAAAATTCCTGGGTCACTAACTCGAGCTTTACTGAATTTTCAAAACTTAGAAGTGTTGGAATAAGTGATCCTGAAGGACCAGAACAAGCTAACAACATTGAAGTGAAGTACGTGTTACAAGAATGACCTTTCTAAAGAATTAAAAAAAGTGTTGATTTCTTATATTATAATGCGTAGTACAATTGGGAAATGAGTTTTCTTTTATTCCTACTGTCATACTGACGGTGTACGAAGTAATCCGATTAACCAACATAAGCAAATATCAATATGAGACAACTTAATTGCTGCCAGATGTTGATGTTACAGCGCAATTTACTCGGTCACGTGACCAATGTTAAACCTAATCAATTTGAAAAAAGCATGATGTCAAATAGAAAAAAATTGTCACTTTTGAAGCAGAAGAAATGGCGTATATCAAAATTTGAACAATTTTTGTGAAGAAGCGCTTGATTAAAGTAGACCATACAAGAAGAGCGTTATTTTGTTCTTGTTTTTTTTTTAAGATTGGTACATGTATTTCTTTGCACTAACACTGTAAAAGGTCATATGGCGACTTTACAAGTTTTACTGGTGTTAAGTATATTTCTATTTGTTTTTAAATTAACACATTGACCGGACTACTTTAGCGCACAATCAATCCGGGAGTTATCTAAACCAATTTATATATATTTTTTTGAACTAAAACGAGTTCATTACAAAATAGAGTATGCATTAATTATTTTGCGTTTAAATTAAATTATCAAAATTTTCCGATTTTTAAAAATACTTTTATCAAGCTGGTGTAGTCATTGTTTATGCTCTCGTTATATACTCGTAAAACATGTCTGTTGTGGTAAGAATTCATATTTGTTACGTCAATCGTGCCAGGAAAGTTATATTTTAACTGGGAGGGTATATAATTTTATCACATTTTCTTCAAAATTTAATAAGTACATTGAAATAAACTTGTAATTGTAATGGTGTAATATTTACGCACGAAGCATAATTGTTTAACATGCATTTCATAAAAATGATGATTTTAATAATAAATATGTTTACGATGAAAAACTGAAGTATAAGACAAACAACATACGTTGTATATTGAAATTCAAATTTTAGATTCCTCGTATATAAAAAATAAAATATATATTAAATTTGTAATATTACTTTTACAAAATAACCCCTATAGAGCGGGCATATGTAGAGTAATTATATCATTTTTTCAACAGTATCAATTCTTCTAAAAACAAAATTTAACCTCTTAAGTAGAGTTTGCGTACTGGGCAATTATACATTTGCGGACCGATTATCACCGTCCGGCCCTACCCTGCCATATATACATCTCTAATTCCTACAGTAACCCATTGCCTACGTGAAATAAACTTAAAGAGTACATGCAACTAGGTTATATTCTGTTGTGGATTTTTTCTCTCTTAATTTCAAAGAGCATACACCCACGTGGGTCAGGTTAGAGAGTTAAGATCTCACAAGAGTTGCCACAATGAACTCTGGAAACGTTTAAGAACATATTAAATGAATGATTTAGGTTTGTTTCAATCATACAATATCCACAATATCTGTTATTAAAACTTCAAGGGTTTGTCCAAGTCACTTGACTAGTTTTAAAAATACTCGGTGATTCTGTCGGCGTCTAAATTTCGTGAAACATAAATAGATATATTTCCGCTTCAATATAAAATTTATACAGAAATAATGCTGGGACTTTAACAAATGTCATTTTAGCGTGATTTGAGTACAGAAGATAATTTTGATATTTTTGTCATTTATTTGCCTGATGATCCCTTTAAAGCGACTTGATCTATAATAGAATGAATGTGATACCATAAAAATTATATCTATTGTAATAACTTTCATGCGTGAAAATAAATACTACGAAAGCATTATTATAATAATATATGGGTATTGTTGGCAGTGTAATATTATAAATTTATATATAGCAAGATAATAAATTGTTATAGAACAAAATATTTACCATTCATGATGTAAATGTTCATACTAAATGACTTCATCGAAATCTAAATTTTATTTCAAGACATATTTTATAAGCATATCCAAATGATACATTGCTATTGTTTTTCTTCACTACTTAAAATATTCAATTGAAAATTCCCCCATGATTGCAGATCAATCTATTTTATAATGAAATCAAAACAAGTGTAGTGTTCCTGGATTACATTGGGTATGTATTTTGACTGAGGTACAGTCTGACTGTCTTAGAAAATCGTGATTTTAGTGCTTTGAAGCATAAAAATATTTCTCCTCTATTCTTTACTTGATAAAACAACAAGATAAAATGCAGAAAATAAAAACAAACAAATTCTTAATGTATTTAGACATTGAACAATTGTCATAAATCAATGAAACAAAATCGAGTCAAGTGAATGAAAAATGTCTCCATGAAATAAAAACGACAATGATCTGTATGTTAGAACCAATATTTTAAATGTTCATATCAATAATTAACTGTAGATTGCATTTGGATTGAAATTGTTGTGCGAATAGAATAGTGAACTTTTCTTTAACCTCCGAGGAATCTCGCTTTTTCCAGATTTTTATTGTTCAAAGAAAGTCATAATTATTTATTACAAGAATTCATACAAATTCGAACAAACAAACTGAATGAAATCATACGATATTCAAAGTAACCCGGAAACTTGAATATTAAGATGTTCTACTTCCTTGTTTAAAATAGCTTTGTTTTAACCATTATTTTTTATCAACCATTATCTTTTTTTCTCTTGATTTCCTGATTTTGTCACTTCAAAGCACATAAAATAAGCAATTAACTTTAAATCATATATAGATTTTGCTGTGGAGTTCGAAAATGTATATAGTATGAATGAAACCCCCTATTCCATCCCCTCCAAAAAGTGGACACATTGCTTAAAGTGGCTTTCAACTTTTATTTTCATCATTCTCTATTTTCGTGGAAGTCTTTAAACGTTTAATGTGGTTTAATGTGGTTCATTATGTTTAATGTGGTTCATTGTGTTTAATCTGAACATGGGTTGCTTGATTTTTGTGAAAAATAAAATATCACCAATAAGCGAACATAAAAGCACAAATTACAATCCATTTGTTGAAATTATAACTCGTAAGTAATATACTCTGTTCTGTATATACAATCAAATGTTGACTGACAAGAATATGTGGATAAATGACTGACTAAGTTTCTATCTGTCTGACAAACGAGAATATTATTATCTTGGATTGCGGTTATTATTTCTTGCATGTGTTAAAAATGTTCACAGCCATCAAGCACTTCCCGTTACAAGAGATTTTATGTGACACATTTTGATGGATTAATTGTAAAAACTGTTTATTGTGAATGCCTCTGATTTCAGCCTCTGTGTTCATGAAGTAACTACAAAGGTATATTTTATAGGAAGAAAAAGCTTTCAAAAGACATGGCATTTTTGAACTTCTACTCAAAACCATAAATGTTATAAAAAGGGGATAAAGATGAAATTAAAAGCATTTAACATGTACATGTGATTGTATTGTTTCGGTATTATTTTTGACATATCAAATTCTTTATGACGCCAGACACGTTTTGTACGGTGCTATAATTTTGTTGATCATTTCACTAAAGGGCCAAAAGCATAAAGCATAAAACATAAAATTTTTATTTTATTTACATATCAGCTGGGCACTAAAAACAGAAAAAATATACAGAAAAAAGTAGAAATATTCTTAGAAATACGATGAAATTCGTATTATATGCTATTATTAGCCAAGTAAAGGTATTGTTTTCCTACAAAAATCTTCCAGTTTGTTTATTAAAATTTTGTTTACCTGTAGTGAATAGAGTTTTAAACGTAATATGTCTACAGTGTCTTTATTTGACAAACAAAGAGACTATGTAGCAATTATCAATATTTTGAAATATCACGTTTAAGCATACATCATCTATATGCTTAAACTGAAAAACATATAATTTTGATTTGCTCAAAAGAAACGAATTTATGAAATGATTATTTTTAGCATCAATTAAAATAAATTATGTTACCAGAATACGAAGTGGGAATTGATCAACTGAATTGCAAATTGCAAATTCAACAGCAGGCGTACATTTTTTGTGTAAACAAGGCAAAGCAATCTCTTGACACGGAAGTCGCTACTTTTTAAAGTGAATTACATTGTCTCAATTTTAATTGTAGAAACATTCATTACAGTTTAATACTGACGTTAACAATAATTAAAGATTAGCAGAGGACTTGAAGATTTGAAAAACGACAAATAAAAAGAAAAAGAGAAAGAAAAATAGAAGAAAAAACAACCCTGAAAAAAGCACCTCAAAAACAAAGAAACGGACAATAACTCCCACCTGAAAGTACTCAAATGCTAGTAACATTTTAACGTCAATGGTCATTTAACAAGGCAAAACTGAAAAATGATTCAGGCATGGTTTGGTTAAGCCTACACATAGCACAACAGTGGTTCGTGCACATAGCCTTTTATCCCCCCCCCCGCAACACCGCCCCCGCCCTGCTCCTACTTTACACTCAGTCCCGCCCCACCTGCCTCCACTTACACTAATCTCTTATTTATGACATAACTGTATTTATCTTAAATCGGCTCAAGCAATATGTTGTGATCATCTACTCATTTATTGCGATGCAATTCAATCGATACAATAACTGCAACATTTGTTTTGTTCATTATCAGTCTATAGTTTTTATGTTTACTTGCTGGTTAACTTTCTATTTATCATATAAAATTTATTAAAGCTATACTTTTCTGTTGGATTTTACGGTTTAAAATCAAATCAAGTCAACGACCTTATGAATACACTATGCCCATCTTTAGTTAGATACTTTTAGTTCAGAAATTCATTGAAAGTTAGAGTACATTCTTACTGAGTTTGTCTAAATGAATGAGAGAACGCGCAAACTACATTCGGACGCTGCACTCCCTAATATTGGTCAACTTAATATGGTCATTTCTTAAAAGAAAGTACTGGAATTTTCTTAATCATTCTATGCATTTAAACTGAGTTTTAAAAAATAGCATATCTATTCTGTGTGTATTAAAAATGTTTAATTTTAAAAGAGCTGTATAGTAATTATAAATATTTTCGAAAGTTAAATTTTAGCATAATTATTTATATATATATCTTCAAGTTCGAGTATTGTTATATTGTGATATCGATAAGAGTAATGTGAGAAACCTTTATAGCATATTTACAATTACTTTAAATTCAGAATTTCCCTATGTGCATTTTGGATTTCAACGAAATAAAAGTAAATAACAATTAATTAGCAATTACATAATGCAAATTGTTTCTAATAAATTTAACACGGCCTGATTTATTTTCGTTTTAGAATTTGACTGCAATTTGATCCATTAAATTTGCTGCCTGATACGGTTTTAATATCAGACATAACAAATTACAATAGGAAGATCGATTTTAATTCAAATTTATGATCAATGAAATACAATTGGAATACCATACTTTCTTAGTAACGCAGAAATTATGTCACATATTTATTTTGTTGAAGAATACTGCAGCTAAAAATTATTAATTATAGTAATAACTTTTGTAGCAACATCTTTGCACATAAAATATATAATATTTGCGAAAATGATTCACAAGTTATGTTAAAGTGACAGTATGCATACTCAAGGGTATATAGTAAGTGAATAGGTTAAAGTCAAAATAAGTTTATATTTTGCCATAATTCCTTTCAAATTAATACATGTAAATAACTAAGCATGAACAATGATTAAACCTTCATTGCCTAAGGAAAAATCTGTAAATATCAATCGGAATTTCACTGTATGTTCAATTTATGAAAAAAGTGGGGCAATCTTTTTACAGTTTAGGCATATTTATATTTTATCCTTAACATTTTCCAATATCAAAAATTGATCAAGCAACATTTTAACAGCCAATTTTATGAAACTCTGCTCAACTTGACAATAAAAAAATCAGCATAATGTCACTCTAAGGACTGTTTAATTAATGTTAACTCCAACCAACATATTCAAGTGTTTGAAGTTTTGAATAGCAAATGATTATAGAGTTTTAAGTATTGTTTAATGTAAACGTACTATGTTTATCAGAAAAGGAAGAATAAATAGTTTGTGATACATAAAAATGATTGTACAAGATATTGTATTTTGTAAGCATATTTGATAGTATTATGAAGAAACAAAGTTGCATTTAACCCTTTCCTCGCTAAATATATCGTTAATGCATTTTTGTCCATCTTATGGATCTGTTTATAACAAAACTTCATAATAAAATCAGAAGTTTCATTGTTCCGAAATTGTTTTCTTTGACCTTTAAAGGGATAATGTAATATTAACATCAACATTAGAATAATCAGCCTTCAATCTAGTGAGCAATATAATTATTTTAACTCAAATATTTGAACAGAAATTCAGTTCAAATCATATAAATATCAATGCATCAATTTATTTATTAATCATTTAAAATATTAAATATTTGTTACACATATCTTGCTGGTTTAAACAAATGTATTAAAACTCAGTTGCGAAACAAGTTCTTGCACTCTAAATTAATCATTTTCGAGTCCGCTTCTTGGAACCAATCCGTACCGATGTCATATAAAAAAGTGACCCGATTAGGGCTCAAACCCATGATTTCTGGGTTGAGAGGCAGATACCTTAACCACAAGCAAGGCCACCGCTCCCCTTAAAATAATCATAATAGATAAATATGTTTAAACCAACCTATAACTTACTAAATGCTTTTTGAATTAACAGAAAATGATAAAACTACATTACCAATAAAAAAAGATGGATGGTTCTCCTCTAGTTAAAATATCCATATGATAAGGCCACACACAAGCATTAATGAATATAAAAATTACAGTAGAAATTATGTTGAACACATCACTCAAACAAACTGTTATTAAACAATGCACATTGAACAAATACAAATGTCACTTTTAATAGCCACTTCTGTTTGCTATTAATGCATTCTCATTAACACCGTGACAGCTGTTCAGCAAAGGCAATGGTCCAGACACAAATAAATATTACGTTTTCTAGATCGATTTGTCAATTTAGATCGTCACTATTATTTTAAAGTAAAGTAAACTTTATATGCATATTCATCGTAGGAAAAAATGATGATTTCGTTGCATGTGCAATTAAAATAAATAAAAGGCGAAAGTTTTGAAAAAACAAAAATGACAGCACTTTTAGGCTTTTTAGGCCTTTAATAAAACAGTAGAACAATCATGAACTGTATCTTAAATAATCTAGTTTATAAATGAGGCATAGATGGATGATTTAACAATGTATAACCATTATCGTATAAAAATAGACGTTTTTATTCAAGAAATGAAGAAAAAAACTTTGCCATATAATTATCATGTCAAAGAAATTATCATGTTATCTTTAATTGTAACATTCTCAAAATAGGAAGGCTACAATATCGATCATATATACGTCATCATACGACATAATAGGTCTTAAAAAAGGATATGACCAAAATTAGCAACTTGCTTTGCTAAAGACACATTTATCATCAAAAGTAATATTATTTTATTCCATAATGACTGTTCTAATTTTAGTGTACTGTTGCAGATTTCAAAAAGTAGCCATAACAGATTTACTTTGTTTTGTTTGTTTTACAGGTACGCAATTAGTAAATGATTTTGTATTTTATATTGTAGTCAAAAAACTATTTTGCTTACACTTTGCTTCTTTTATGAAAAAGTAGGTCATTTTCTTCAAGCGATAAACAACCTAAATTCTCTTAAATACATTATCGTAGTAATATAAAACATAGTTTTGCCTTTGTTTTGAAAAGATAATTTTGTAGCCATTAAATTTTAGACAATTAATATGTCTTTCATAATAATAGGTCAGGTCAATGTAATGTGTATTTAGTAGGTCAGGTCAATGTAATGTGTATTTAATAGGTCAGGTCAATGTAATGTGTATTTAACAGGTCAGACCAATTTAATGTCTTTTTAATAGGTTCGGCTAATGTAACGTCTCTTTAATAGGTCAGGCCAATGTAATATGTCTGTAATAGGTCAGGCTAATCAAACATGCTCATAAAATTGTACTCTATTAGAATTTAAACACTTTTAAAGTGACCTTATAAATTTGAATAATATCCCAACTAATGTAAAGGTAAATAGAAGTTCAATGCATTAACTGTCTCACTTTGTCCTAGTTCGGCTAAAATAATTGTACTGCTTTTCCTCGTCAGTCTGTTTTCCTTTTTTTTCAGTTGAAACATTAATTGACATTTGTACCCATGATGTGACATTTGACATTCACAGCTGTACACACATCATATTTTTATGACAAGTTCCGAGAACGGCTATAAATGATTTTCCTGGCAGTGAAAGTCAATGATCTACACGGGGCCCGGCGATTTATTTCAGTAAGTAATATTTACTTCGTACATTGGGTAAAGGGTATTTTATCAACACTAAGGTTGAGGTAATACTTTGTGTAAATGGGTGATCCCTATGAAGCAATAAAAAACAACAATATTGTATAAAAATCAGACTCAGTTTGATTGAGTGGATTCATGAATTATAATGTAAAAAATGCAATATTTATCAGGCCCCCTAGCACCGTCTTATGTGATTTTCAATCTTCAGCATTAACGTGCTGGAAACAATCAGGCTTTCAATAAATGAAAATAGTCCTGTGGTGGTCCGCATAATATAGTTAACACATACTAATTTGTTTAAAACTGACAATATTATGATGAAGTACGTAAATTAATTAATTCATTTAATGATTTTGGTATTACTTTTCCGACTGACACGCGTTTACATTTTAAAGTTAATTCCAAATGAATAACATTTTCATGCTACTTCCTCAGTGGCAGTTGTATGTAATTTAATTTAAACTTTTCTGTTTCAAGTAGTAACTGTCTCCAAAAGTTATGCAATGATCGATCAAATGTAGCGTAAAGTGTAAAACATCGGGTGTTTTTTGTAGATAATGTCATTGAATGTTTTTTTTATATATACATGTACGTATAATAAAGCGTTAGGTTTAACAAGAATCTTTCGCGGTATACCGAATTAACAATCGTATCTTCTCGGCCCTTTCCGTCAAACTTCGGAAGAACCTCGAACACAATATATTATAAGACTTTATTTTACAATGGAATGTGAAATATATACACATTCGATATATACTTGTCATTATAAAAGATAACACCCTGTTTTTTATATCTAAAACCGCGTGAATCTGTATTATGTCCGAGAAGTCAGTATTATTGATTTATATTCTTTCTGTTCTCTGGAAATGTCAAACACGAGGCGTTTTGTTATACGAATGAATATTTGTGAAAATAGTTCCGTAAGCTTGCTCGATAGCTTCCTCACATGAAAGGACCCAAAGTCACCTTTTTTATCAATAATCGTTTCTATAGACATGAATAGAATCTGAGAAAAAAAGTAAATTGACATTTTTAACAAAGATTTTATGTAGTGAGCTATTTTCATTAAGGGTTTGTTTCCAGATTTTTTTGCAATGCTCCGACTAATGGTTTTAATATCTTCATTTAAAACATCTTATGTTTCAGATCAAATGTATTCCTGGAGTGTGAAAATCCACTGTTATTAACTACTAAATATCAGTTTAAGATTTTGTATCAACTTTTATGTTGAAATGTTGAATTCTGCTTTAAACGGTGCTTGGGGTTGTGGACGGAATTTTGCACTTAAAAGTACCGTCCATGAACAGGCTCATTTAAACCGAGCCTGCAACATTTTCAATTTTGCGGTTTTGGGCTTTCTTTAGGGATTCTTATTTTCTCTATTTTGTTATAGATATGTTACATCCACCAGCTTATCTCTTTATTAGTTTGAATGGCGGTCATAAATTACACTGAATCACATTTTTGGCTGATATTTTATTTATTTTTCTTTGGTTTTCCACACACCAACAGGTATGCTTGTATTTATTTCGCCTTAGATATTTTGTAAAAGATTGCCTGATTGTTTATTTAATATTTATAGGGTTATATTCCGGTCAATATTACACAGTTGTAATTAATTATAGACCCTTTGGGAAATAAGTATGAACTTAGTACGATAACAAAAGTTGCTCAATTTGTTGTAGCGTTAATTATCTTTATTGTTTGAGAATTGTAATATAGTTTGAAAGGTATTGTAAGTGTTGAATCCTTGTAATTTTTTTCTAGAAGATTGATTACGTATCAGAAGACGGCAGAAATACTTACTCACAAAATAGAAGAGTAGGAATTTCTAAAAAAGTCCAAAACGGCAACATTGAAAATGCTGCGTGTTCGGTTTAAGCACTCTATCACCGGCTTAAACAGGATTCAACAATTAAACATTAAAATGAAGACATTTTGAATTTAGAAACATAAGCAGATGTGTGTTCATACTGCGGTTATCATGGAATCTTCAACGAAATTTTTTCCTTATTCCGGTCTTAAGAGCTACATATAACTGCCGCCTTTCCTTGTTGATCTTGTTTATCATATTTTAAGACTTTCCATGAAATGCAACACAGGTCCTTAGCACGATATATGCTCTGAATCAATCATAAAACCATTTTAATATAAAAAATGATTGCACTTCCAAAAAAGAGAAAGAAAATATGTATTAATTTCTGAACCTCAACGTGCCTTTGTCATTACAATATAAATCATGCTATTAATGGTATGTGGGGATGGTTAACATCACTGGTATACGTATAAATTAAATTCATTTTGTGACAGACACAGCAATCATTTCTGTGACAGACATCATTTGAAAGAATTATCTTATTTCATTTACAGACAAAAAACTCGGTCAGTCAGAGAAGACACATACACTTTAGTCACGTTTTGTGCTGTTGTTTTGTTGAATTCTGCTTAAGCCGGTGCTGGGGGGCGTGGACGGTAACTTGCAATTTCCATTACCGTCCATGAACAGGCTCAATCAAACCCAGCCTGCAACATTTTACAATTTTGTCGTGTTGGGCTTTCTTTAGGGATTCTGTTTTTCTCTATTTTTAATATATCAGTTCTGATCTATTTACTGTCTGTTATCTATAAGAAACATCAAACTTTTAAGAAATATATACTTTATTAGTTTCGACGTGTCCATACAATACAATTCGGATATGAGACCGCCTCCGTGGTCGTATGGTTAGAGTCGATGACTTCTAATCTAGTTACCTCTCTGGCGTGGGTTCGATCCCCGGGAGATGCTTTGGTAGTTTAGCACGGAGGAAGGTAGTCTAGTACTGGTGTAACTCTCCAGGAACAATGGTTAGGAAACTACCTGCTACTGTTGGAAAAAGGCGTAAAATGAAATTAACCCATTACTTCATATACACGCCTTTTAACGCCTTTTTCACCCCCCCCCCTTTTTGTTGTCTCAAATGATGAAAAAATGCCTTATTTAGGCCCCAAACACTTGTTTTTGTTTGAGAAATGTTGTTAAAAAAATTGACCTCTTTTTCGGCGCGGCCCCCCAACCAAAAGATACATCAGGGGGTTGCCAGAAGGGGGATGTGCCCCCTTCTGTTTTGGGGGGTTTGAAGGGGGGCGGAGTCCCCCTCATCGCCAAGAAAATTTTGGACTTGTGAGAGGCTGTAAATGACCCCAGATTGATCATAAGGTAACGTGTAACCAATGCTGAAAAGCATTTGACTCTATCTCAATCCATTGATAAGTTGCAGCACTTTGAAATCAATTTTGATGGAAAAAATCAACGCAAAATAGTGATTTTTGGCAATTTTGAGATGTCCCCTCGTTGCCATGGTAACAGAAAATTTAAGTCTGAGCATGTTGTTGCAAGGACAATGGTCCAGTCAACATTTGTGCCAAGTTTGATTAGTGTTGAAGCAGTTTTTATAGTATTATAGCAATTTGAACTTGTAACGGGAGACTTTTCAATGAAAACAGCCATTTTTCACAAAATGCTCATGAAGCAATGGGTTAATGAAAAAAATAAAAAAATCTACATAACAACAATTTTTCTTCAAATTTATATGACAGGCCATGTTTAAACATGAAAAATCGCGATTTAGGGTAATTTCAAGTATTTTCATCATTTTCAGTTAACCCATTACTTCATATACACGCCTTTTAACGCCTTTTTCACCCCCCCCCCTTTTTGTTGTCTCAAATGATGAAAAAATGCCTTATTTAGGCCCCAAACACTTGTTTTTGTTTGAGAAATGTTGTTAAAAAAATTGACCTCTTTTTCGGCGCGGCCTCCCAACCAAAAGATACATCAGGGGGTTGCCAGAAGGGGGATGTGCCCCCTTCTGTTTTGGGGGGTTTGAAGGGGGGCGGAGTCCCCCTCATCGCCAAGAAAATTTTGGACTTGTGAGAGGCTGTAAATGACCCCAGATTGATCATAAGGTAGCGTGTAACCAATGCTGAAAAGCATTTGACTCTATCTCAATCCATTGATAAGTTGCAGCACTTTGAAATCAATTTTGATGGAAAAAATCAACGCAAAATAGTGATTTTTGGCAATTTTGAGATGTCCCCTCGTTGCCATGGTAACAGAAAATTTAAGTCTGAGCATGTTGTTGCAAGGACAATGGTCCAGTCAACATTTGTGCCAAGTTTGATTAGTGTTGAAGCAGTTTTTATAGTATTATAGCAATTTGAACTTGTAACGGGAGACTTTTCAATGAAAACAGCCATTTTTCACAAAATGCTCATGAAGCAATGGGTTAACAAACAAACAAAACAATTCGGGTATTCTTTATTCAATCAGAGAATTTCATCTTTTTTATTGCAGTTACGTCGCACAGACCAATGAAGGATGAAAAGGTCTTACGGCGACTTTACAGCTTTATTGGTGGAGGAAGACCACAGGTGCCCCGTTCATGCATTATTTTAGGCACGAGCGGGCACCTGTCAAGATGTTTAATTATTGAAAATTTAATATATTTCCATAAAATAATATGTGTTGCTTTCATATACGTATATTTTCATATAAAAAGAGCAATTTAACAACATTTTGGAGTAACGGTCACAATTTACTAAATGCATCATTATCATAATTTTATACAATACACGAATAAGCGGTAACTAAAATTACAGAGTTTTAAAGTAAGAATCTTAAAAGACTCAAATTACAGTTTATAAAAGTAAGTATCTTAAAATACTCAATTTTACGGTACAAATCAAAGCAATTGAGTGCACTGATTTCGTTATGGTCTTCAAAACGTAAAATGGCTTATATTTCACACACACAGTGCTCTTTTCTACACAAAGAAATCCTATACTTAAAAAGTGGCAAGATTGTGATATGATAGGGCAAAATATCTTTAATTGTTTGTTTGTTTTATGACGATTTAAACATTTTTTGTCAATTTTTTCGGTCGATCCAAGGAACCGGCTTCTCAGGATATGTTACCAGTAATTTGCAATTTCTCCGAAAGTAACCGACTACTAATCCCTCGTGGTTTCTGAATAGACGTTGAGAGACAAATGACCATTGGACTCAATTTATGATATTGTCAATTTAATCGCCCAAGGAGCAAACCAACGACTCATTGAATGATCCGTTGCTCCCCCATTGATCTAAGAAGGCGGACCGATGTGTAAGGAGTCCATTGCAGTATTCATTTTAATGTTTTACCCTAGCTGGAACATACTCTTTATACAAAATCATATCTCCTTTGTCAGTACAAAAACATAAAAATGGTCATACTGCCAAAACATGGATTCAATGAGTACTCGAACGTTTATATAAATAAACAATAGCATAATTAAGTATTTGTGGGGTTAGTAACCAGTCAATAATTGATACTTCTGAGGACATCGATCACTTGGGAAATTAGAATGACCTTAAAGTAACATCTTTTGGTAAGTTATTGTATGATTAATTTATTAAAGTTAATAAAGTTTATTTCAATATTCCATTGGACCAAATGGTCCATGAGGATAAACAGATACATGATACATGGCAAGACAGTGTGAAGCATATACATACAATAACATGTGTAAATGGAGAAGGTATACACAAAATTGTATATCATCAATTAAAATGAACATCATAACAAAGGGACATTCAAATTTATCTAATGTTAAATAAATAACCACTGTCTAGCAAAACTTACAGAGAAGTGAATTTCATACATTGTTTTGAGTTAATTTGATAAGATACATGTATATAATATAATGCATCATATAAATTTATATTCATATTTGCTTGAGTATGTATATACTGTTCTTGTCGAATCAAAATACAAGAACAAACAAAACCATTTGTCGGTAAATTTAGATATAGAACGTGAATCAATTTAAAAACAAAATTAAATGAATTTTGACAAAAACTCGGATGTATATACTGTATTATATGAAATTATATTTATAATTGTTCGAGTACGTGTATGTTGTTCTTGCCGAAACAAAATACAAGAACAACATTACTATTAGTCAGTAAATTTAGCTATAGAGAGTGGTTCGATTTAAAAAGGACGCACGATCTTAAGAATCATTTAGCTATACATTTACAAATATATATCCTTGACATGTATATCTTCTAAACTAAAGCATTCACTAATTCAAAATTTCAAAATTATTAAGCATTATAATTTAACTATGCATTTACATATATATTATTGACATAATTATCCATTTCACTAAAATTTCACTTATTCAAAACAAAATAAATATAATCAACTTAACAATAATGACTACTAATTATTTGTGTATAATCTTTCTCTTCTTAGTGTAAAAGCATTGTTTACAAATTTTCCTAATTTACGTAATGTGCATACATTTTCAGAATTTAATAATTCAATGAATTTTGGCATATTTGGACGTCTCCAGTAATAAGGCAGTATCAGACTTTTTCTTAAATCATTATATACTTTGCATTCTAATATGAAATGGTATTCGTCTTCTAAGACATTACATGAAAAACATTTTCTATCATTTAAAGGAGTACTATTTGGTTTAGTCCATCTACCTGCTTCTATATGCAATCTATGAGATGATACTCTTAGCCTAGTGAGATCTTTACAAAACCGTTCAACATTGATAATATTTAGATATGGTTGAAACTTAAAAACAGAAATATGTCTATAAAATAGAGCTCTACTAGAGTTATCTAATCTACTTGACCAGTTTTGTACAAATTGGTCTTTCAAACGTTGTTTCACATAATATAAAAACAGGTCAGTATTACCAACACTTTGCATTAACCAAGCATCATAAAAACCTAATGTACATAAAAGATTTTTCACTAATGAACACCAATTTGTTTTATTTGGGTAATTTTCACAATCATTTTTTTAATAAATTATAAACTTTGTTGACAAATTTATTCTCATTTGTATGTAATATTTTAACCCAAAATCTGATAATGTTATAGTATCGTATTGTCTTGAAAGATATTCTACCGAGTTCACCATATATAAAATCATTCTGAGTTGTTTTTTTAACACCTAACGTACGTTTACAAAATTGCATGTGCACTCTTTCAATTGCATTACCATGTATAAAACCCCAGACTTCGCTGCTATAATTGAGTATAGGACTAACTAGTTTATCAAAAAGATCAAATCTGTGTAAAGTAGAAATATTAACAAATTTATATAGGTATTTGTTCCTTTTAAATATTGCTTTCAACGCTTGTCCAGCAATGGTATTTTGAGCTTCTGCAAAGGACCCCCCTGATGTGAAAACAATCCCTAAATACATAAATTTGCTAACTATATCAATACAATTTTCTTTGTAATAAAAATTCAAATTTCTAGGCAGTATCCCCCCCCCCTTTCTAAATATCATTATTTTCGTCTTAGATGTGTTCACTGAAAGTTTCCATCTATCACAGTAATCTGCTAAAACATTTAAACCTTTTTGTAGTTCGTCTTTACTATTTGCAAGAATAACAATATCATCAGCATATAAGATTAAGAACATTTTAAACATATCAACATCAATACCTTCAATATCACTTTTTATAAATTCATCTTCAAGGTCATTCAGAAACATGGAAAAGAGAAAGGGAGATAAACACTCTCCTTGTTTTACACCAAGTAAACATTCGTATGGGTCACTTAATCTATTACAATATTTTACCCTTGCTTTAACTGTTGTGTACATAGATTTTATAATATTTAGAATGTTTCCACGTAGTCCCAGTTTTATCAACTTATACCATAAATTATCATGAACAATATAGTCAAACGCTTTAGTAAAGTCTATGAAAGCACAAAAGAGTTGTCGACCCTGATTAAGCATGTGAGAAATAAGGCCGTGCAGAACAAAAATATTATCCGTTGTTCCCATATTTTGCCTAAAACCAGCTTGCGCTTCTACATATACACCATACATCTCAGCCCAACTATTCAACCTATTATTTAGTACACGAGTAAAAATTTTACTTAAGACATTGAGTAAAGTTATACCTCTATAATTACTAACTTCGTTTACACTACCCTTTTTATGTAATGGTATAACGTATCCCTCTGCCCAACTTTCCGGAAAATATCCCTGAGAGAAAATTTTATTGAATAATAAAACTAAAGATGGCAAAAGAATGTGTTTACCGTGTATAAAAAATTCATTCAGTAGTGCATCTGGACCGCCACTACGACCAGTCTTCAATTGCTTGATAGCTTTTAAAATTTCAAAATCAATAATAGGGGTATTCAGTTGATCAAACATAACTCTAAATTCATTATTTTCATATCGTTCTATAAAATATACAACATCTTCGTCTGGTGTGTAAAAATGACTTTGAGGATTATTAACAGCTTTAAAATATTGCGCAAAAGTGTCTATGTGTACATTTGATTTTTTAATGCCAGCACTTTGTTTCAACATATTCCAATATTGTTTTGCATTATTATGTCTAGCTTGAACAAGTTTAAAAGATTCCATTTTATCAAATTCAAATCTACTTTTTCTGATACATGTTTTATAATCGGACCTTGCCCGAACCAAATTAACTCTATTTTCATCACATTTATCCTGTCTATAAATATTCAGCATTTGATAAAAAACAGCCCTCTTTTCAAAACATTCTTCATTGAACCATTTGTTAGTGTTATTATTATCAGGAAAGATCTCATTATGTAATTGGTCATTCATTTGCTTCCTAAATAAAGGGGACGCAACATCTTCAATTAAATTAGAAAAATGAGTGATACATTCGTCGATATCCTGCTTATTTTCGGCATGATATACCTGTTCAGAAAAATATTCAATTTCTCTAACATACAATTTGTTGACAAACCCTCTATAAAATCATCTTTCATATCATTAGACCATACATACTTATATTTTACATAATCATACTCATTATCTATATCATTAATACATGTTTTATCAAATACAAAAGAAAAAGAGACAATACAATGATCCGATAAAATATTTGGATCTGACACGTCAAAACTTTCAATATATTGAAACATATTTTGTGTACCAATTACATAATCTACAAGACTGGAACCCCTGCTCCCAATGAAAGTGTATTTACCTATTCCTTTATCATTGCCAACTCGACCATTAAATATACGTAATCCAGTCTGTTTACAAAGATCAAGAAGTAATGTCCCGTTATTATTCATATGACCTTTATCTTGAGAAAAACGTTTTATTTCTGTATCAATAATATAGTCATCAGGCAACATGTTCATATGTATAGAATTATCATCAATAACATAGTCCGGACAATCAGAAGTGCGAGAATTCATGTCTCCGCAGAGCAATAGATTTAAATTATTTTCATATTTTGCATCTAAACTGGTTATAAAATCAATAAGTCTATCAAAAACATAAGAGTCTATCATTGACTGCCTGCTACTATTGTCGGGCACTACATAACATAAACAAATAAACAAATCGTTCATTAAAGACAATTTACAACCTTCAATTTTAATGCATAAAATATCATCATTACTTTTGAAAACAAGTGTTTCATTAGATACATACTCATTTCTTATATATACAACAATACCACCGGACGCTCTTTTACTACTTATTTTATTTTCAGTTCTGTTCAAGACGAAATGTTCGAAATGATTCACATTTAACTGCGAGAATTCATTTGTCCAGCTTTCAGTCAATAACACTATATCACTATTTTTAAATATGTTCTGTGCTTCAGGAGAATCTAATTTATTTGTTCTCTTTGTTGAGATACCCTGTATATTTAATAATGTAAAACGTAACGACACCTTCTCCTGTCCATCCTATTTATCTGTACTATTTATAGTTTGACCTGTGTTATAAATAGATGATTGATCTTCTTCCCCATATAAGAGTCTATTTATAGCCACGGGGGAAAACCTGTCACTGTTCCTAGTTTTTTTCGACGCTTCTTTTCCTATACGGACTCGCAGAGTGCAAGCGTCTCTCCGATCTAGACATCGCACGCATATTTCGTGATCTACCTCTGTCTGGGGAAACCGGTTTTTGTGCACAGCTGTTTGACCCATTTTCGGACGTATTATCAATGTGTTGTGTATTTGAAGGATTCACTTTAATTGGGCCATTGACCAACGTAACTGAATCTGTAACTGTCACTGGGTTGATTAACTCGCGATTTACATGTACATGTGATTTTTCAAGCTCCAAGTTACTATGAATTACACCGTTTTCTTGTAATGTATTTTGTTCGCATGAGAGTGATGAGTTGACAGTTGGAGATGGGTCATTTAGTTGTGACAGAAAGGATTCACTATGTCGCAATGGGTCAACTGGATAACTAGTGTCATGGTTCTCGGATATTATAACGCCGTTCGACAATCCTGTTTTGACCAAATGGATGTTATATTGAGAGTGTTTTGTTGATTGTTTATATCAAAACTTATATTACAAGGTCTAGTATGAAGTAACTTCATTATCAAAGCCTACGATTTGCTAAAAACAACATAAGATCGAAAAAGGTGAAAACAATAACAACAACAGTCTAACATATTGACATGTACTATTCAGACACCCCAATATGACTCCATATTGGTGCATTAGAATAGTTTTTCAAAGTACATTTGTGCCTGTTTTGTATCTTACGGCGGACCAACACAATTTAGATTATATTGCGCCGGAACAGGAAAACAATTTTTGCTAACCTAAGATGTTACACAAACTTAATGAAATACCAGAAGTCAAAACCACCTCACCCGCTGGAGCTAAGAGATGCATAGACTCCAGTAATTCGAACCCATTTAGTCGCCTCTTACGATCACGCAGGGATAAACGGTGCAATGCCGGTGACACTTGCGACTCAAACAATATTACCGTTTAGTGAAATACATTGACTGGTACCATAGATATGCTTTATACAGCTTATCATAGATATCTTAAAACACATGAGATCAATGCATTATTTTTTTCTTTGAATATACTTTATATATTAAAACGTATACAATACTCAAAACGAAGACTAGAACATACTTTGTGTCCTAATG
>NW_026866857.1:0-10759 GCF_026571515.1 Ruditapes philippinarum
TTCTTATTCTTCTGCTGGTTTATGTATGTGTTTATATGTTAACATTTTCTTTAATTAATATAAAGAAGAAACAAAATTCTGGTTATTTGTACAATCAACAAAAAAGTCAGCTGCATGAACAGCAGAAAAGGGTCTTGCTTAACTAAATTTTATTATCTGTCCTTGAATTAAGCGATATTTTCAAATTCAATGGCATATTACCGTTAAACAAGAATATGAAATATTTCTGTTATCCTTCATAAATCATGCAAAGTTACAATAAATGCCGTTTAACAGTTTACATTCAGGCATAAGTCAAATTGAAAATCTAGCATATGCCTTTAATTGTTTTGAACAGTATCTTTTTAAATTTAGTATTCTTTATTACATATAGCGTAAACTCAACCAATTATTCCAAAACTAAGTAAATTCTGCCCGAAACATACACATTAAATGATATGTGTGTACTGTGTATATTCCTACCAACTTTGTATAATTATATGTTAAAATTCATTTTAACAATACATACCAATACATAACGTTCACTTTGTGATAATATGAAGAGACATATTCAATCCACAAGTTTGACACTTTTTATAAAAGGTGCTTTATAAATTGTGGTGACCGGATACATGTCATGACAAAAATTTGGATCGCACCAGTCATAGTTTAACGCACTACACATAAAGCTAGCTGGGCGGTGTATCGATTTTTATAGAAATGCCCTTTTTTATTCACATATGTAATTTTTGTTTCCCCTACATCCATTCACCAAGTTCGATCTTGCTATGTGCAAAATCATAAATATAGATTATAGAATTTACATTTTAAGAAAATAGTTATATATGACTATCAACAATAGACGTACTACAACAAAACAAAGATAAAACGTTTTCGGAATTGACCCCACGTTTGTGTTTCTTTCATACAATCCAGAGTCTTCTATACAAATTCTGGCGCGATTTTCGCTGAACTTATTGCTACTTATGAGTGCAAATTGGTTATCAAACAAGACACGCTTTGATGTGTAGATATACAAGGCTTTCTTTATACTGTTAAGCAGAAATTCTGATGGTTCAAGCTCAACTTGATCGCAAATATATAACCTTGAAATAGTATGTATTTTTCCACTGGGAGTCGGGTTATCATACACAGGTATATATTCGGGCCATTCAAGATTCTCTGTCAAGTTGTAGAAATCATGAGCTTTGTTCCTGTAGTTTCCGTTCCAAATTGACTTACTCACCACTGAAAAGTTTGCTGATTTTAGACCTACCAATACATTGCCTACACGTATGTACCACGCTTGCCCGATCATTTTCCTAATGTCTGTAATTATGACGTCTGGTTTAACACTTGTTATTTTTCTACACATGATGATAATAACATTTTTTGACAATTGGTGTACATCTATCACTCTACTGTGTATAGAATCAACTGTCCACTTTTCCAACCATGCTGATTTCAGAGGTGGTAAAACTGGTGATAAGTACGCTTTGTATGGAATACCAAATGTTTCAGATACATTCATGAATGTATCAAATGTAAGATTAATATAAACAGCATAGTTTTGATTGTACCAAAATTTATTCGGATAAACACACTTATTTGATCTATCCCTAAGCTTTCCCGTCGGACACAGGATTTCACGGCACCTATTTACCTAGAAAATCAAAGATGGAGAATGATATTTCTAAATGCTTGCCACAGAAAATGTACATTGTAAAATGTTTCAGATGACAAACTCTCTAAGGACAATGCTTTTAATGTTGCTATTTCATAACTCTTTCTTTAATCTTTCTTTTAAAGATTCAAATTAACTTTAAAATCATGTTTCAATTAACGCGTATGAACTTACCTGTTCTAAAGATTAAATAATGAGTTGTGTACTATGTTTCTAATAATGTGATAAATAAAACGCTTTTAAGCAGAAGAATTAGGTTCCGAACAAATGTTTCATGTATATCTTCTCGCCGAAATTTACAGACAATAAATCTTTCAAGGGTTTAGATATTATATATTTTGTGACTTTTAGTTAATATATTCCTTGAACTTACTTCTATAACCGAGCATACCCTAGGTAAAACGTGTTTCCTGCCATTGTTAGCATCTCCCCTTCCAGTTATAAACTTAAAGTCAATCAGCGCTGTAAATCCACCACCACCAAATCCACTTTTATCCTCTTGACCCACAGTATATTTTTTGCAATACAAATGCCGAGTAAATGCCTCATTACAAATATGACAAAACACATTGGCATACATTCTAGTTAATCGGTATGGTGACAGTAAACCACTTTTTGTACATAGTGTCCTTATATCATCTTTGGAAACATTTGTCCCATCAGGCACATGAAAATCATGCGATTCAGAACAAGTGTCAATGAGGTTGGTGTAACACTTCAACGGCTTTAAAACATCATAATCACCAGGAAAAATAAAAAATATTTGACAGTTTTCAGTAATTGATTCTGCGTCTAATACATTTGCAGCCAAGCTAATACCTGGTGTGCTATCTACGTCTGGGCAGTTGATAACTGCATTCCATGGTATTACATCAACATCTTCACCGTCTTCTTTAGCGCATTCTATATTCTTATAAATTTGTCTTGACTTTGCAGAGTAAACGGGATATAAACTTCCCCATGGAGCAACATTTATATCACCACATGATAAAGGAGGTAGTCCGTCATGACCGCCCTTTGAATTATTCTGAACAGAAGAAACCATCAGGTAGGAATGGTAAGATTTTATCGTTGTTTCTGTCAATGGAAGGAAGGGATAGAGACAAGAACGACCACTTTGAAAATCCTCAAATTTTCCGGTGGTGACATTTTTAGGTGGCATCGTATTCGGAAAACAACAATTATGTGTTTTGGAACATTCAGCTGAGCATGAACATTCTGAAATGGAACGACAGAAAATATTAAACATATACGTCTATTTGTACCTAACTTATGGGATGATCCGGAAATACGGAAATTTGTTTATACATGTTGTCTTCTTCACAAGTAAGTTTAATTTTTCCGAAATATTGACTATATGTTATTTATCAGTACCATTTCAAACCCCCTCGAATAATAATGAATACACCACAGCGGCGCCGCTCGTTGAACCCGACGTAGGGCGTCCGTCGAATTTTACCTGGAATCATGTCAAAATCCAAACTTTAACGTCATTTGTGCATGAAGACTTTTATATTATTGAATTTCTACGGCCTGTACTTTCAACGGTCATTTATTCAAAAGAATTGTCATCAAAGAGTCAGAAAATCGACGCTTACATCAACATATGCCAGCAGTGAATTGTGTTTGATATAATAAGCAAAAGATCTAAAATGAAAAACAGGCGTTTTTCACATGGTTTGGCCAAGCTTTAAGATGAAACAAGCTGTTGGTGGAATGGAAAACTTAGATGTTTTTTCCCATTTTTAAGGAATTTTTTGAAATACAAATATATTTAGAGAATGAATAGCGGACAGTGCATACCATCATTAAACGGATATGTCGTCTGTTCATTTTCTTCACTGATGGCAGAAAATGTTTCCGTTAACTGACTTAGAGATAAAGGAACTTCACAGATGTCCAAAAGCATAAAAACATTACATTTGGAATTTTTCAGAACAGGTTGGGCATTAAAATAGAAAGATATACAAATTTACATGGAATCAATGAAAAATCGTATGTTTGTGCTATTCTGAGTGAAAGCCCTGCATTTTTTCATGCTTAAAATAATATTTCTGAGAGAAAAAAGGAGAAAGCAAATGATCTGATTTATTTTTGCTTTAAGTTACAGCCAATTTGTTATGCATTTACTTTAACTTTGATAACAAATAATACTGAATATTAATGTATTATTTTCTGATACTGAAAGTAGCGAATAATCTTTCTGTTTATCCGTTGATGAGTCACAAGTTTCAGTTATTAACGTTCGACATTTACAATTAAATTTGGCAATGACTCATTAAATAAGAACATACTAGGTATAACTGTACTACGGATCTGTATGTGGCAGCAAAAATATATGTGACAAGTTGTTTATACCATACTGATGTGACGCTTTGTCGATTGATAATTTTGTAAATTAGTTTGTCAAAATTTACCCGCAGTTCGTAAAGGATATTTTTATATATTAGATTCATGTTAATGCTTTATTTGACTTGACCTTTGTCATTATTTTATTCATGTAAAGATATTTTTTATTAGTAGTAAATCTGATAAACGAAGTGTACTGTTCCGACGCGTTGTCTGACACTGTCAAAACTTACAGACTGTGTGCTATTTGCATATTACCATGTCTGCATACATTATTATTATTATTTTTAGTTTAATAATATTTTATTGCATATATAAATATACATCAATTCATTTACATTAACAAAATTACACAATATACAAAAGGGTTGGGCCAAAAGTTTTTACAACATTATCGTGGGCCCTTCCCTGTAAATGATTAACATCAGTTTCATAAAGTAAAGAAAGTTATACATTAAAGTAAATATGCATTAAGTAACAATACATTTTCATTTTAAGATGAAAAGATAGAAAAGGGAAGAACAGAAAACAAGAAAAGAAATGTTGCTGTATCAGTTGTGTGTCGACACTACCACCAACAATCCCCATCATTAATTGTTAAGCAGATACCCATTTGTTTGTAATGAGCAAAAATAACCTTAAGTATTTGTTAAAGTTAATTACAATAAAAAACAATGTAGTAACGTTTTATGTAAACCTCTTTGTTTCTTTGATATAATTTTGAACATGCTGAAATAAGATTTTGTTTTGAAAGTCGGTTAAATTTTCAATGCCAAAGAGTAGCTTTTTAGTACTAAGAGGGTGGATTTCTCTGGTGTTTGTGAATAATTTTCTTCTTTGTATTGTATACTTTCGACATTGGAATAGGAAATGTTCGGCATCTTCAATTAGAGTACCACAATCGCATGCTGCACTAGAAGTAAGATGATTTGTAAAAAGGTCAGAATTCAGATTGCTACATTTATTTCTAATGCGAGCATGGTAGACAGCAGATACACGATCGCCTTCGATATAAAATGGTGGCACAATAGGGGCTTTATATAATGTTTTAAGCTTATTTTTGAATATTGATAATGTTTCTGATTCTCTAATATGGGCTAGTAATTCGTTCCATAGTTGTATAGAGGACGGAATGACAGACTTAGCATAAATTTCTGTTCTTCTTGCTATTGAAGCATAATTAGCATTATTTCGTAGCGAGTATAAATGTGAGGAAACATGTTCGACTGTTGGTGGGAATAACTGTGATAAATATAACGGCAAAAGGTTATGTTTTTCTTTATAAATTAAAATAAGTTTTTGCATTTTTCTCCTGTCGTCTAATGAAAGCCATCCTATTTCGTTTTAAGATTTTGAATTGAAAAAAGATCTAGTTTTTTTTTTTCAATTGTGTAAGTTACCCCATAAAATTTGTGCATATTCAACCCTTGGACAAGATGGGAAACAAAATATGATTAAAAATTTTTTTAACTTTAAAATTTTATAAATTTCATTAACCTATATTTTTGATGCCCGATATATATTTGCGTTGGTTATCCCAGTTCCGTTTGGGAAAAGAAACCCCTAGATGTTATGGGGGTCTAAAAAATTAAGTTGAATTTTTAAAAGTTAAATTAGGTCATTTCGATTGAATATTAAAGAAATCGTTTTTTGTGGATTAAATTTAAACCCAACCATTTTTTGACCAAGAAGAATTTATCGGGGTCGTGATTAATATTTTCTTCGTTGTTTTTAATTTTTTTTTGATGTTACTGCAAGAGAACTGTCATCTGCAAAGAGTCTTGTTACACTTAAAAGGGAATCCGCTATATCGTTTACGTAAATCAAAATAAAAGAGGCCCAAGGACCGAGCCTTGGGGACTCCACCGTATAAATACCTAGGTAAAGAAAACGAAGTATTAACAAAAACTTTTTGACTTCTGTTCTTTAGATAATTTTCCAACCAGTTTATCAAGTTTCCTTCACCTTAACTTAAAAATTAAACCTTTATGCCAAACTCTATCAAAAGCTTTTGAAATATCACAAAAAATTATTCATGTTGATTCCCTAGTATCAAAGGATTTACAAATTTGGTTATAAATGTCTATTAATTGATAAATAGTGGAGTGGCCTGGAAGGAAGCCTGATTGGTTTTGAAAAATAAGTGAATGTTCATTAAAATAGTTATATATATGTTTAAAAATTATTCTTTCCATTACTTTTCCGACACAACTTATTAGTGATATTGGTCGGTAACTAGATGCTTCATCTTTATTTCCTTTCTTATATAAAGGCATAACATGAGCAAGTTTCCAATTAGATGGGTACATATTGTCATTTAAAGATCGATTAAAAAGTAAACAAAGAGGTTTGCATATTGATTTAGATGTTTCTTTCAACATTCTATGACTAATTTCGTCGGGACCCGAAGCTTTATTTATGATAAGATTATCTAATATATCGGTAACTTCTTGTTCTGTATTTAAAATATTATTAAGTTTTGAATGTGTTTTGAATGAAAAATCCGGAAGTTCAGTGTTTGAATCGTCAATATTTGAAATTGAAACAAAGAAATCGTTCAGTGTATTTGCTTTTTCTGTGTCAGAATATGATATATCTGTGTAATTACATTTAATAAGAGGTGGAATATTTCCCGAATCAGAAGAGTTTTCTTTGACGAGCATTTTTTCCGTTTTCCAATATTTGCGCGAATCAGTACTATTAAGATCGTTTAGTAAAAATTCTAAATTGTTGTAGAAAACGTTTTTGGCATGTTTTTTTCATATTATTTACCTTATTTCTTGTTTTTTTGTATTTATTCCAGTCATGTACGTTATTTGAATTCAATGCTTTATGAAATTGTCTATCCCTAAGTCGCGTAGTTTTTCGAATTTCGGAATTAAACCAAGGTTTATCTTTAGGCCTTACTGACGCTATATACGTAGGAATGCATCGCTTAGCAATATCTAAAAAAGTGTTTGTAAAATGTTCGCATGCAATATCAATATTTTCACTGATAATTAACGACCAATCGAAATCACGAATAAGGGTATTAAATGTAGTAAAATCAGCGTTATTGTAGTTCCATACTCTTCTTTTAAATGATTTATTTGAATCAAATTCAATTTTGAAAAAAAATGTAGGTACCGAAATGATCACTTATCTCGTTTGGTGTTTCGAAAATTCCCGAATCTAAAACATGAATGTTATTTGTTGTTGCTATAGGATCAATTAATGTACTGGAAGTTGGTGTAACACGAGTTGGTACCTGAATAACGTTGGTCATATTGTTCAGTAATAACACGTCGCGAAGTTTATGATTCGAATAATTCAGCTGGTCTTCATTTATATCTCCTACCATTACTATGTGGTTTTGCATCTCTAGAGCCTGTTCGAGACACCTATTTAATTTATCCCAAAAATCGACCGTACTATGAGGGGGCCTATATAAAGTGCATAATAGATATGAATGTTTTTTGTCTTTATTTCTATCCAAAGCGATTCTGGAAGGATGTTTTCCAAAACATCTACACGTTTTGGTCTTAAAAAAGCGGAAACATAAGTTAATAACCCCCCAGCATGACATGAAATATCCTTACGAAACATATGATCGAACCCCGTTAAAATTAAGTTGTTATCTTGAACATTTGCATCCAACTTTGTTTCCGTAAAACACAAAAATATCATAATCGAGAAAGTTGTCATTTACAAAGTCTAGTTTACTTCTAATGCCACGAATGTTTTGATGGTATATAGTTAAACAATTTTCCTTACTAATCTCGGGGCCTGGATGTGACTCAATGTCGCCTGCTCTAAGTAGTAGATATAAAAGTAAAAATGTAATAAAACTGTAATAAAAGGGAGACAATTGTTGAACATACGTCTTACATCATGAGTTATCTGCTCATAATCTCACGACCCCGCAATTGCCCGCCATAACAGTAAGTCTTTAACTATAATTATTTCGGTATGTAAGTGGCATTGTCCAGGCAGGCAACAATGGGATCGTTATAATTAAATTGTTAATGGAGAGCAACCGGTGACGACCAACACACAACAATAAGTATACAGCAACAGTTTTAAATGGAAAAGAAATTGATGAATATTTAAAACAACTAAATTGGATTAACAACATACGAAGAATATTCAGAAAATAGTACGTAGGATAATTATTATAAAATATATTAGATGCAATATTTTTTAATATTTTTTTTTTTTCAGGCTTGTTTGAATAAAACACGGGGAAGCATAACAAAAAGTTAATTTTGTGTTACAAAGAATAAAAAATAATTGTATTTTGTTTTGACACCTAAAAAGTATTAACAGGTCACTTAGATACACAAAATATAATATTATAATAAATAACATAGCTGGGATAGACAGTAATAGAAATTCATTACTGGTAGCTTCAACAGGATATTGTAATACCATATTTTACCCAGTGAGGTCTAACCATCCACTGAAAGTAAAACTCCTTCCGATTAAGGCGAAGGATAGAAGATAACCAGGGAGAAAAACTATATACTTTCTTTCTAAACTAGGCCTATCAAGAATATTTATCTTATTATTAAAACAAATTAACGCTTTCTTACACAAATAGAACAGAAAAAAAAGCACATGAACAAAACTCATTTTTTACATGTAAAGGAAAAAAAAAAGAAGAAAACTCTGTACATGCTGAAAAATCACCGCCTTATTTCGCTCGTTCAAGCATATCGAATGTAAGGCCATACATAAAAGTTATTGCAGTTTCTTGTTGTCTTTTAAACTAACTATGTTTTCAAAAACAAGAAAGTTTACACTATATTTTATTACAAGAAAAACGACAGAAATTAAGACAAATAAAAAAAATGGATATGAATCATCAAAAAGAAAACAAACTCTTAGTTAGTTTTATTATAACAATACTGCACAAGATCCGCTCGGCGATAAAAACATTAACTTCAAATTGTTTCATATCGTACCTATAAAATGTAGAGGTACATTAAATGTTTGATCAGATATGTTTGCATAATGATAATGACTTTTCAAAAGGATCTGTTTAACTTTTTGAGTATAAAAAGAAGCAAAAAATACAAGAATATTAACACGGACTGTAAACCATACTGTACACCTGTGAAGGGGAGCCGAATAATCTCTTTTTAGAATAACTGTCTAATTTTAAAAAATTTGGTAAACCAGGTATTTAAAATACATCAGTTATAAATAGCTATAATTTCGTATCGCTATGTAAACAAACAAAAAACGTTACTGTTTGACTATTTGACATTTAAATGCCATATAAGTTTTTATTACTTTGTTTGTCTTTTTAATTTTTATGGATATGGATTGGTAATTGATATTTTGGTAGAAATACCTTTCTGATTTGTTGTATCGCTTCCCATAACTTTTGATCATAATCTTGGTTCCCCCTTGTTTTTGACACAATTATTCCATAAAAATGTTCCACCTGCAACCATGTAATTTACTAGTTTTTGTGTTCCCTTTTTAAGTTTCCTGGCTTCCATAAGCGATGCTTTCATCGTTTTCTGGTCAGGACTCTTGTATGAAGATGCCATTTCCGTTTTTTTCGCTAGCATCGAAGACTTTTGGCGTGCCATTTGAATTGGTGAATTTTACAATCACCTCCCGGCCTGTTTCTTTGCCATGTCAACTGTTGGGTTGGCTTGCCAAAATCCGTGCGCTCTGTCAATGTCCATCTGTTTGTTAAGGTTGAGTTCCAGATTATTATTAGCGTATTGCATATCTTTCTTTCTTACATTCCTCTTGAGAATTTCCTGTATCACCAGGAATATTTGATACTGTTTAAGCATCATTGCTCCCTCCCGAGATAATTGTCTAGATCATATTTTCACTATTGGCAGTTGGACACATTTGCGAAGATGATCTATTTCCACCTCTGTCAACTCTAGGATTTCTGGTTTGAAGAGATTTAGTTTTAATTTCAAAACAATTTTCTCAACATCGTTTTGTAAGCTTCGCTTTTTTAATTCATTGACAAGTTCTACCTTTAGTTTTTTGGAACATTTTGCCCGCACTACCTCATTCCAAAATCTCCTTGTCACATAACTAATGGGTTCTTTTTCAAAGTGTCCGAACAATAGAAATATCGAATTATCCGAAATTTCACTAAGAATTCAGAGTCTGTGCTGATTAAAACGTAAGTTTATGTCTTTTAATTAGACTACTTGACTAATTTTAGAGTTTTTTGATCTGAGAAGATTATTTTGTTTCCTCTTGATTGTTTTTTTTGTTGTCTTTGCAGGATTTGATGGCTTTTAAAAAAAAAAGTTCATGGTTTGATGGGGTGGTTGGGGGAACCCCTCTTGTTTTGAATATCCCAATTTTATTTAATCCCCCGATAATAACATTTTACATTTTTTTTATCCAAAATTTTCCCAAAAATTGCTTTTTATCACTCGACGTCCCCCCCAAATTACAAATATCTTAATACTGAATTTACATTTTTTTTCAATCAACAAAATTTTGCGCCTTTTACTTTTTGAATAACCGGGAATTTTTATTATGAATTTAATTTTTTATTAATTATTATTTTATTATTATATCATACATGCGCCGGTGAGCTGCAAAAAAAATTCTGTGAACTTATAAATTTTTTCAAAAGAAATATTAAAAATTTCCCTTTAAAATTTTTCATGGTGTTTATGAAAGTGTAATGATGAAAATATATATTTTTGTAAGGAAAAAATTTTCAGTTTTTTTGGGAAAATTTTGGGTATTATGAACTACTGATATTTTAAATTAAAT
>NW_026866858.1:0-13356 GCF_026571515.1 Ruditapes philippinarum
TAGACACTGTTGTTGCCAAAATACTTGTTATAAACTTAGAAAACTGTATAAGAATTGTATTCATTTTCCCCATCCTGACATACGTTTACAATGGTGTCAGAAGTAGTGGGATGGTCTAAATTATTTACCATCCTATAAAACGGACCAGACTAGTGCATCTCATCCATCCATCCATAACTTGTGAAGAAAATTTTATTTGTGAGAAACATACATTATTAACATACATTATTATATTCCTTGAATAAACTGTACTCTTATATCTATGACTTACAGTAAATAGAGATTTAAACAGTATTTACATTGGATTAACACACATTATGGCAGACTCTTCAGATTCTGAAATAGAATTTTGTCAGAATAATAACAACAGAGCTTTGAATGATGAAAGGCAGGGCGATGAAGCGCCACATCTTCATATTGAAACTGAAAGAGCTGATTCTCCATTGGATGAGTATGACACAAATGATGAAGAACCGCTCACAGGTCAGGACCGAAGTCCCCCTCCAAGGGGTAGACCATCAAGGTGGACGAAACACCATGGCAGACATAATGGACTTTCCAGGAAAATGTTGCCAAGAGGGCCAAACATTAAACTTAAATTATTTAGTGGAGATGAAAATTTTGAAGAATTCATAGATCATTTTGAAATAAATGCTGAATTAGGATGCTGGGACTTACATAGCATGAATTTAGCCTTAAGGTCCTGTCTGACGGGAAAAGCCCAAGTTTTCATTTCAAGACTTCCTACTGACATTAAATTAAGCTATCGCAACCTGGTTGAGGCCTTGCGAAATAGATTTACTAACAAGTATGATCAACCAGTGTGGGTATCTTCTCTGAAAGCAAGAAAACGGGTTCCAACAGAATCTATTGCATCTTTTGCCGATGGCCTCTTTGAACTTTCACGCAAAGCCTATTCTGATCTGAGTTACAATGCACAAGAGCGAATGGCTTTATGTATCATTTTTAATGGTACATTTTTATTTTATTTTTCTTTAATGGTAAGTATCTTCCCCATTGCCTCTAGTTTTTATTTCTTTGATTAACCCCCCCCCCTTCCCCCGGTCTCCTGTCCCCTTCCCCTTTGTGGGCCTATTATTATTTTCTTTGAATTCCTAATCAGTTACAAATTATTTATCATTTAATGATTAACCTGTCCCTGCTCTGTCTTTGCCCTGTCCTGTTTTTGTTTGGGGTCCGCCTGGACTCCTTGCCATTGGTTCTTGTTGCTGGGTCATATGGGGGTTGCGTTCGTTGAACGCCGCCTTTCCTTGTTGATCTTGTTTATCATATTTTAGACCAATTGTACAGTAACCTGTGTCCTGAGCTTCAGTACAAGTGCATCGAAAAAAAAAACTGTAGGACTATAGATCATGCTGTAAGCATAATACAAATCTATGAAATGTTATAGGTAGTATTCGCATGGCTTCAAGCCAACTTAATGAGCCTTTCTCAAATCAAGCAGATCACAAGAAACATGGCAATGCCATGAAACCAGGTTTTCAATTATCTCCATTGTAGATAAATATGTTGTATTTGAAATACAAATACAAGCAACAAACAATGTAACTATGTGCAATGTAAAACATGAATAATGTAGGAGGAATTGCCACAGAGGAAGTGTTCACTATAATTATATTCTGTATAAGGAAAAAAAACAAAGGGCCATAATTAAATAAAAAATTATTCAATCACAAAACCCTGATAATATGCGCCAGGGCACTGGATGACAAAGCTACTGTGGAAGTTTGAACAAAATCCGTGAGAAATGTAGGAGTTCAGCACAGAATTTTTTTTTCACTATATATTCTGTATAAGGAAAAATTACAAAGGGCCATAATTAGGTCAAATATTATCCAATCACAAAACCCTGATAATGTGCGCCAGGGCACTTGATGACAAAGCCTCTGTGAAAGTTTGGTCAAAATCTGTTGAGAAATGTAGGAGAAGTTGCGCATGGTAAAAATTGTTCACTATATAATCTGTATAAGGAAAACAATCAGAGGGCCATAATTAGGTCAAATATTATCCAATCACAAAATTCCGATAATGTGCGCCAGGGCATTTAATAACAAAGCTTCTGTTAAAGTTTGGTCAAAATCTGTTGAGAAATGTAGGAGAAGTTGCGCATGGTAAAAATTGTTCACTATATAATCTGTATAAGGAAAAAAAACAAAGGGCCATAATTAGGTCAAATATTATACAATCACAAAACCCTGACAATATGCCCTAAGGCACTTGATGACAAAGCCTCTGTGAAAGTTTGGTCAAATTCTGTTGAGAAATGTAGGAGTTGCGCACAGAAAATTGTTCACTATATATCCTATATTGGGAAAAAAAACAAAGGGCCATAATTAGGTCAAATATTATTCAATCACAAAACCCCGACAATATGCGCCAGGGCACTTGATGACAAAGCCTCTGTGAAAGTTTAGTCAAAATCCATTGAGAAATGTAGGAACAGATGGGCACAGAAGAAATTATTCACTATATATTCTACATAAGGAAAACAAAAACAAAGGGCCATAATTAGGTCAAATATTATCCAATCACAAAACCCCAACAATATGCGCCAGGTCACTTGATGACAAAGCTTCTGTGAAAGTTTGGTCAAAATCCGTTGAAAAATGTAGGAGGAGTTGCGCACAGAAGAAATTGTTTACGCACGCCCGCCCGTCCGCCCGCCGACATACCTCAATCTAATAACCAGTTTTTTCCTTCGGAAAACCTGGTTCAAAATCCGACATTGAAAGATATTGCTTCTCGACTTGACCGCCTGGAACGTCAATCGCATTATCAGCATCGTGATCGCATTATCAGCATCGTGATGCCCAAAAAAAACTCTGGGCCCAAAGACCGGGTTTAAGGGCCGTTTCCCCAAGGATAATCTAAATTAGAAAAGCCCCCCCTTTTGGTAGTTTAAAAAGCTGAAAACGTCTAAAAAAAATAAAAGGTAAGGGGTTTTTCATTTCAAAAGGAAAAAAGTTTGAAAATAGAATTTATGGGGCAACTCTTGACACTATTATGGAAGTTTCTCAGCTCTGGAAAACGAAACCCCTTTGGCCCCCTAAGGAAAGCCCCAAAGGGACACTGCAGTGAAAGGGCCCTGAAAAAAACATACCGCAAAAAAAATTAAACAAAGTGAACTTAAAAGAAAAAAGGTGTTTTGTGGGACAAGGGGTGGATTTTGTTTAAAAATGGAAAAAAAAAAATTTCTTATTGACACCGGTGCCACTACATGTTTAATATCGAATCGTGTCTTCTCTCAAGTAATAGACCTAAGTTAAATATCTACTTAAGAACTGTAAAAGATGTAAATGGGGACAGTGTCAAAGTTACTGTAGATGTACCACACAAAAACTTTATGTCAACAGTTTTACTTTTATGAATCTAATTACAAAGACGGTTCTCATCAAATAGTAGATGGTGTTGCGTTAAAGGTACTCCTCATGCACTCAAGTGAATGTAACAAACTATTTAGAGCCGTTGTATAATTGAACAAAAATAGTGGGGGGGGGAACATTGGCACATGGCACTTTTTTCGATTCGATTTTTGTGACTTAGATATTTTTTTAAAACAGAAAAAATACACATGGTAGCCTGTGAACCTAACAAAAGCACTGAACCAAAAATTCATGAAACTCGTACAGTTTTTAACCTGAACATTTACAAGCTCTTTTTAATCGTAGTACTGAACATTTGACAACAAACAGAGGACGAGTCTCTTGCTAGACTTTTGACAAATTATCAAGATGTATTGTCCAAAACAAATGATGAGCTAGGGCTGTACTTCATTAATCCAGCATCGTATAGATGTTAAAGGAGCTCAACCTATTCGACAAGCACCAAGAAGACTACCTATAGCAAAACGAGAAATTGAGCAAACTGAAATTGAAAAAATGTTAAAAATGGCATCATTGAACCTAGTATAGTAAATGGAGTAGCCCAGTGACTAACGGGGGGAGGTTTTTTACTGTGACAACATGACTTATAAGAATTAGAACTGTTTTACTGGAAAATTTAAAACCCAAAGAAATGTTCATTCTTTCAAAGTCGGGCCAAAATGCTTGGACATTTGTTTTGCCGAGGAAATTTGACAGACATACTAAAAAGGGAAACTGTCAGGGAGGCCCATCCCCAAAAAGCGAAAAATTTTAATCATTCCTTTTGGGTTTTTGCCCATTACAAAAGATTTGTTGAAAAATTAAGTAATATTTTAAGGCCCTTTTTATAAATGTGTACAAAAACATAAAATTTTTCATGGACTGAAAAGGGGAGAAAAAAAATTTTAAACCTAAAACAAACTTTAAACTACATAACCCCTACTTGAAAATCCAATAAATGGACGCCTTTTTGTTTGCACGGACTGTTTCCAAAATTTTCTTCTGGTGCAGTTTTTTAGTCAGGTCCCGAATGGGGAAAGGGAAGAGTAATTGTTTTTTCAAAGAGGGAACGTTTTAAAATTTCCCCCTGAAAATAAGTACTTTGTTTAAACGGAAAAAACTGGGTTGCCGGGTTTTAACGCCCCCAAACATTTTCCCTCATTAGTTGAAAGGAAAAGAAGTATACTTGCAAAGAATGCTGCTGTTCCTGGTTTAAATCGTCTTAAAAATCCATGTGGAAGATGGCTTTTGGCTTCAAAATATTTAACATATAATCCCTTTTAAACCCTTCACCGACCAGGGCGGCTTTTTTGCAAATGCGATCCCCTCCGAGAAAACCTGTAAAGGGGTGTGCTCGTTATTTAGAAAAGTAATACACCGTAAAATAAGTCCGAGAAAATTTAAAATGGAAAAAAACTGGGGCCCGGAGAAGAGGGTAAATCGTTTTAACCCAAAAGTCGTTTGAAAATTTTAAAAGGATTAAATGTACTTCTAGAATTTGGGTTTGGTTGCAATGAATCAAAAATTTGGGAAAACCTTTAAGAAGAATTAGGTCATTTAGTTTTTTTGCTGTGGCTAAAGAAAGACCAGAAATGGAAAAAAGTGGTGGGAAAATCTGCCAATCAAGTTATGTGGAACAAATGGGTGACTTGAAATAATGGGGGTGTGTTAAAATCGTATTGGTTAATGAAAAAGGGGAAAAAAAAAAATAAGTCAAAGTTCCCAAAACAAAAAAAAAAAGACCCGCTTTTCTTTACCTGACATAGTACGGGAGGTCCTATTGGTGTTTACAAAAATTTTTTAGATTAAAAAAAGACCTTTTTTTGGCCCGCAATTACACAAGATGTGAAAAATTACTGTGCAAAAAGGAACATTCTTTGCCCGCACATGCACCCCTTTGGTGAAATCGATGGTGCTATGATGGAAAAAAATAGCTTTTGGGTTTTTTGGGCCTCTTTCCCATATGAAAAGGATACCCTAGTTCTAGTCATTGCAGATATATTTACTAAAAAACGGGGCCCGGGAGCATTTTCCCGATCAGGGAGAAGACTGTTGCCAAGCTTTGGGTTTATACATTTGTCAAAAGAAGGGGACCCCCAAAGACAAAATTTTCTCTGATCAAGGCACAACCCTTTGGGGTCCGAATTTTAAAGACATGTGGGAAATTCTTTAAAGGAAATTTAAAAAAATTTTTACATAGTTGCAAGGCCCCCAGCCAAATTTGGACGGTTTTTAAACGGGGGATTTGGCTGACAAAGTATTGAAAAAAAGATTGGGGTATTTAACCTTTTAAATGTTATGAAAGGGGTTTTAGACAAACAAAAAAGGGATTAACAGGGGTTTTTCACACCCAATTTGGGGATTTTGGGAAAAGAATTCTTACCCGTCACAGCTGTCCTGGTCTTCCCAGGCGCATCCACTCCCAAATCAGCCTGGGAAATAACCTACCCAAAAAATATGGTAAAGGTCATTTAGATTGCAAGAAAATTTTACAGAAAAATGCGCAAAATAAAAACGGTACTATTTATCAAGGGGGAAATTAAGTCGGCAACCCGGGAAAGGTTATTTAAAACCCAAGGGAAACCCTTTTAAAAAACTCGCACCAAAATGGAAAGTCCCTTTTTTAGTTGTGAAAATCCCTAGATGTTTATTTACATGAAAAAAAAATTTTAAAAAAAACAGCCAAAAGGGTCACAAATAGACAAAATTTAAAGGCCCTATAAAGGAAATGAATTTCCCAAATGGTTTAAAATAGTTTTTCTTAAAACATGAAAAAAAATCTGATACTGTGAATTCAAAAATGCGCGAAAAAAAATTTATATTGTTTTATTTGTTTTGAAAAATTTTAAAAATTTCAAAAAATTGCTGGGGTTTTTTTAAACAAAAAAAAAAGGGAATACTAAAAAAAAAAAATATTGTAAAGAAAGGTATTCAGTTTGAATCTCAAAATTATTCGGGAAAAGAAAGAAAAAAAAAGGGAAATTTAAAAAAAGAAACCCCATTATCTGGAAGATTATTAAGAATAAAAGATTACAAAACCCTTTTTCGGAGGGATTGGGGGAAATTTTTGTTGATAACATTAATTTTGAAGGAGTGGAAAACGGGGCGCGGGAATGCTGCTTGATAAACCCGGGGATTAGAGAGTAGACATTTGGGGACTTATTTTGGATGAAAATAAAGTGATTAATTTGGCCCTGGGGTCTGGGGTGGGTTTGGTTTCCTATGTGAAGGGGGGGGTGTATTCTATTGGACACTTAATCAGTAAAGACATTGCGTTAGAAAAGAGTAAAGGGAGGATAAAAAAGTATATTTGAAATTTTTTTTAATGGCTTGGAGATATATATTTGTTTTTAAATTGTTTTAAAAAAATTAAAAAATTTTTTACATTTTAAATGGGAAAAACATAACCTTTTTTTTCCCGTTTTGGGCCAACAAAAGTGTCCATGCATTCATTTAAAAAATAGTTTAACTTTTAAGAACGCATCTAAATAACAAAAAATATAAAAGAAAACTTAAGGGTTTTATTACCCCGAGATAAATTTAACTGAAAAAGAAACAAAAATTTAATTTATTACAGCATGAAAATAAAAACATTTCGCAAAAAAAGATTTAATTTTAAAAAAGGGTTTTTAAATTGCCCTTTTGAGAAAAATAAATGATTAGTTCAATTTTTTACAGATGATGGTAAAAGTTAAATTTTTGACATAAAATTTAAAGATCAAAAGAAAGAAAAAATTGGGAAAAATTTTTCCAGCAACAAATTAACAGCCTTCATATGGGGGGGTTTTACAATTTAATTTTGGGGCCCAAAATTGTGGGATTCCCCTTTCAGGTCTGTTGCTTTTCCCCTTCCGGGTTTTTGACTTGTTAAATTTTCAACTCAAAGGGTGGTAGAAAAATTTTAATAAACATCACAGCCCAAGATTTTTTATCCCGGGGGAAACCCGGGTTTTTTTGGGCCCTTTGGGCCCATTTTTTTTAAAATTTCCCGGAAAAATTGGGGGGGAAAGTTTGTTTTAAGGGAAGGAAAATTTAAAATGGGGCTGGGGTAAAACCCCGGTCAGTTGCCAAAATGGAAAAACCTTGTTAACCCCCTAGTGGCACAATTTTTTCTCGTGTTTTTGAAAAACCTTTTTGGGCAGGTCTTGTTTGGTAAATTTTGGGGGGAAAAATTTGGGAAAATGGGTGAAACTCGAAGAAAAAAAATGGTACAGGAGCTTTTAAAAAAAAAAAAATTTGTTCAAACTTAATGATACTTTTTTAATTAAAAAAAATCCTGGAAAATTTTTTTTGAAAGTTGTTTTGATATTTTTTTGGACAAATTTGAATATGAATACCCTTTGGCAAAAAATTTGGTTTACCTTTTTTAAATGGAAAAAACCCTTTTCAAAAACTCTAGTGGTCACATTTTTTTCTCGACTGTCCCTGAAAATTGTCAGGATGCTTGTCCCAGGTAATTTTAGGGTGAGTTTTTTATGCGTCGGGTGTTTTAAATAGAAAATTTAAAAGGGTTTAAAAGGTGGTTAAAGTTTGATGTCCCTTTCACCCAAATTTTTTCTTTTAAAAAGATTTTTGGAAACACATTTTTGGTGGTTTTCTTACCCTGTACTCATTTTGGTTTTTGTTTTCACACCGGCGTAAATTTTTGTGTTATTTGCACTTTTCTGAGTTTGTTTTATAATCATGGACACCCTGGTGTAGTAAAAAATTTTCCCCCTTCAATCGGATGGGTAGAAAATGTTGTGCATTTTGAACTCTTTAATATCCAAACTTATTCTTAAGATGCTGACTATTCACATTGAATACATTTTTTTTTCTTGATTTTGAATTAGCTTATTTAATAATCACTTTCCAAAACAATAACAGCAATTTTTAAACAGTTTTTTAAAAGGGGGTTTGCTTTAGATTTAATCATATTACAGAGGGGAATTATTCACAAAAATTAATTTGATGTAAATTGAAAGATTCATATTTCTTTAAGAATGGGGGGTAATGGAAATTAGGCTAAAAAAAACTTTAAACCATAATTTATAAATTAAATTGTTAATTTATGTAATAATGGAATAGAAAGAAAAGAAAGTCCTAGGAACAGATGTGACTTTCCGTGTCCCTTTTGAAATTGCCAGAGTAACAACAATAAAAAGGCCTGGTCCGCCGGAATCGAAAAAATGACGCTGCAGATAAACCAATATATAATATATAATAAAACAAATTGTAATCAAAACTGTGTGTTATCATACTATTCCACAAAAATATAATTTTAATATTGTTCACAACAACCATCAATTTTGTTTTTTTAATACCATCAAATATTGTTCAGTTTGGAAATAATACTAAATATGAGCCGTTTGACGTGTGTTGCCAATTCTGAAAAATAAAACAGAAAACACGACAAGCCAAAAACAAGTTAAAATTAACATTTCATAACCTCAAATGAGGGAGAGGAGGGGCGGGTTACCCGTAAATGTTCATGAGTAGATAAATATGAACATGAATATTTTACAAAAATTAAAACCGGAGCCGTCTTGAATGTAGACCTGCCCCCTATACAAATTTGCTGCGAAAGGAAAAGGATTGCTTAATGCCGGTACGGTCATAAGCCCCGTACGAAAATGCGATTTATTCCTATAAATAACCTGTTCAAGTATTGAGTGCTCCAAAAAAATATTATGTTATTTGTTTTATATTATGTGCCGTGTGGCCAGCCGTAAAAAGTTGCCCCTTTTCACTTCAGTGTTGTTTATTTTCTGGTCCCTTCGGGATCATTGATGCCCAGCACTATAAATTGTTGAGAATTACAGTACCGCCTCAAGCCGGTGCTAGGGGGTGTGGGGATGTTGCACTTATTCATTATCCCCATGTAAGACTCAATTAAAACCGAGTCTGCCAATTCTTATGTTTTTTTTGTTGATATTTAATGCTATTCCGAGGGATCACTTTGTTTCCCAGAATGTGCTACTTTTCAAAACAGCAGGTGTCAAGTGCCGGTGTGGCAGCCGTAAAAAGTTCCCCTACTTTCACTTCGTGTTGTTAATATTTTCTGGTTTTCGTATCTTTGATGCAAGCACGTATTAAGTGTTGAAGAAATTGAGACCGCCAAAAGCCGGTGCTAGGGGGGTTGAGGGGGATTTTGGCACTTTATTCATTTCCCCCATGTACAAACTAAATTCCCGATCTGCAATTTTATTTATTTTGTTGATTTTAATGTTCCAAAGGGATCATTTTTTTCCCGAATTTGTATTTCAAAAAAGGGTTTGTAGTGCGTGGGCGCCCGTAAAAATTCCCCCCGATTCCCTTTCATGTTTTTATTTCGGGCCCTTGGGGATATTGTCCCACGTATAAAGTCCCCAGCAAATCTTAGGGTTTATTTTTTCTCAGTTAATTAGATTCGCTAAGTTGTAGCACGAAAAAATTTTTTAACGAGCGAATTTTTTTATTCCCAACAACTTTAAACGGGCTACCGTATCAAAAAATTAGGGAAATATTTACTAAATTTTAAACAATCGTTTAAAATTTAATTTCAAAATTAATAGTTTTTTAAAAAAATTTCTGCGACAAGGGATTAGCCAGTCTGGTTTCTATGGCGATGTAATTTACAAACTTCGTAAGATTTTGGGTCATGGTAATTTTTCTGCTGTTTTTACTAAAATCATTAAACGTTTTATTAAAAAGAGGTTATGACCCTACTATTTTAAGACATACTGCATGTTTAGTGTTCAACCTTTTAACAGTTGGACACTACGCTTTCCTCTTTTGGATTACATCTGACGGACCAAGTGGGAGACTCTATGATGGGTAGTTCGTAAAGCCCTTTGGGACTGAATTGTCTTAATGTTCGTCTTCTGCCTTGCTTCGTCGGGCCCTTGTAGGTGATTTTTTGTTGCTTCTGTCTTCCTTTAGGACATTGAGTACTTTGTTATGGTCATTGGTTTACTGTTATATGTTTCTACATGGTCATTTTAGTGTTTTACTTATTTAACCTTTTGTAACCATGACAACTGTTAGAATTTCACTTGGCGGGGATTCATTTTATTTACACTGTCTCGTTTATAGGAACATGGTGGGGCTAAGAGTGAGGTTGGTGCACCATTAACGGTTTTAAACTCCCAGGCAGTCATTATTATGCTGCTGACCGTTCCCAAGGCGGGCCCTCTGTGTTCCTCAGATGTATGTCTATGTCGTTTCTTACTGTTTTGGTGACACTTTTGCTTGTGTCCCTTGTTGTTTTCTCGTCCAGGGTAAGTATCTTGCCAATTGGCCTCTAGTTTTTATTTCTTTGATTAACCCCCCCCTTTCCCCGGTCTCCTGTCCCATCCCCTTTGTGGGCATATTATTCTTTTCTTTTAATTCCTAATCAGTTTCAAATTATTTATCATTTAATGATTAACCCGTCCCGTTGCTCTGTCTTTGCCCTGTCCTGTTTTGTTTGGGGTCCGCCTGGGCTTCTTGCCACTGGTTCTTGTTGCTGGGTCATTATGGGGGTTGCGTTCATTGAACGGCCGCCTTCCCTTGTTTGATCTTGTTTATCATATTTTGAGAATTGAGTACCGCTCAAGCCGGTGCTAGGGGGCGTGAGGGATGTTGCACTTATTCATTATCCCTCATGTACAAGCTCAATTAAACCGAGTCTGCATTTTTTATGTTATTTTGTTGATATAAATGCTTCCGAGGAATCACTTTGTTTCCAGATTTTTGTACTTCACAACAGCAGGTGTCAAGTGTCGTGTGGCAGCCGTAAAAAGTTGCCCCGTACTTCACTTCAGTGTTGTTATATTTTCTGGTCCTTCGGGATCATTGATGCCAGCGCTATAAAGTACCCCATGCAACATCTTACGGGGTTTATGTTTCTCAGTTAATTAGATTCGCTAGAGCTTGTAGCAACGTAAAGGATTTTAACGAGCGGAATATTTTTATTACCAACAAGCTTCTAAAACAGGGCTACCGCTATCAAAAATTACGGAAATATTTTACTAAATTTTACAATCGTTTGATTTAATTTCTAAATTCAATAGTGATTTAAAAACTCTTCTGCGACAAGGGATTAGCCAGTCTGGTTTCTATGGCGATGTAATTTACAAACTTCGTAAGATTTTGGGTCATGGTAATTTTTCTGCTGTTTTTACTAAAATCATTAAACGTTTATTAAAAGAGGTTATGACCCTACTATTTTAAGACATACTGCATGTTTAGTGTTCAACCCTTTTACAGTTGGACACTACGCTTTCCTCTTTTGATTACATCTGACGGACCAAGTGGGAGACTCTCTATGATGGGTAGTTCGTAAAGCCCTTTGGGACTGAATTGTCTTAATGTTCGTCTTCTGCCTTGCTTCGTCGGGCCCTTGTAGGTGATTTTCTTTGTTGCTCTGTCTTCCTTTAGGACATTGAGTACTTTTGTTATGGTCATTGGGTTACTGTTATATGTTTCTACATGGTCATTTTAGTGTTTTACTTATTTAACCTTTTGTAACCATGACAACTGTTAGAATTTCACTTGGCGGGGATTCATTTTATTTACACTGTCTCGTTTATAGGAACATGGTGGGGCTAAGAGTGAGGTTTGGTGCACCATTAACCGGTTTAAACTCCCCAGCAGTCATTATTATGCTGCTGACCGTTCCAAGGCGGCGCCCCTCTGTGTTCCTCAGATGTATGTCTATGTCGTTTCTTACTGTTTTGGTGACACTTTTGCTTGTGTCCCTTGTTGTTTTCTCGTCCAGGGTAAGTATCTTGCCAATTGCCTCTAGTTTTTATTTCTTTGATTAACGCCCCCCCTTTCCCCGGTCTCCTGTCCCCATCCCCTTTGTGGGCATATTATTCTTTTCTTTTAATTCCTAATCAGTTTCAAATTATTTATCATTTAATGATTAACCCGTCCGTGCTCTGTCTTTGCCCTGTCCTGTTTTTGTTTGGGGTCCGCCTGGGCTTCTTGCCACTGGTTCTTGTTGCTGGGTCATATGGGGGTTGCGTTCATTGAACGCCGCCTTTCCTTGTTGATCTTGTTTATCATATTTTGAGAATTGAGTACCGCTCAAGCCGGTGCTAGGGGGCGTGAGGGATGTTGCACTTATTCATTATCCCTCATGTACAAGCTCAATTAAACCGAGTCTGCATTTTTTATGTTATTTTGTTGATATAAATGCTTCCGAGGAATCACTTTGTTTCCAGATTTTTGTACTTCACAACAGCAGGTGTCAAGTGCCGTGTGGCAGCCGTAAAAAGTTGCCCCGTACTTCACTTCAGTGTTGTTATATTTTCTGGTCCTTCGGGATCATTGATGCCAGCACTATAAAGTGTTGAGAATTGAGTACCGCTCAAGCCGGTGCTAGGGGGCGTGAGGGATGTTGCACTTATTCATTATCCCTCATGTACAGACTCAATTAAACCGAGTCTGCAATTCTTATGTTATTTTGTTGATATTAATGCTTCCGAAGAATCACTTTGTTTCCAGATTTTTGTACTTCACAACAGCAGGTGTCAAGTGCCGTGTGGCAGCCGTAAAAAGTTGCCCCGTACTTCACTTCAGTGTTGTTATATTTTCTGGTCCTTCGGGATCATTGATGCCAGCACTATAAAGTGTTGAGAATTGAGTACCGCTCAAGCCGGTGCTAGGGGGCGTGAGGGATGTTGCACTTATTTATTATCCCTCATGTACAGACTCAATTAAACCGAGTCTGCAATTCTTATAATATTTTGTTGATATTTATGCTTCCGAGGGATCACTTTGTTTCCAGAATTTTATATTGTCTTGCCTATACTGTAACACTAACAGTATTGCACACTAACGCTATGTTTGTATTAAACATAACTAACGTCACCTCGAATTATTATTACACTAGTGTAATATCGTTTTTATTACAAGGTTTTATTACACTTCTGTGCCGAGTTTATTGATAAAAATATAATATATATTATATAAAGAGATCTGAGTCGGTTGAACATTTTATGTTCATGAAGTTAAAAATTTTCCCTTT